>NW_027471065.1:0-29627 GCF_051020765.1 Lasioglossum baleicum
ATTGGGAATAGGAACCATAACTCTCGGTTTGAATAGTATAGTAGCGACAAACCGTTTGGGAGCATTGCCAATAATATTCTAAAAAATAATAAAGTATAAAGTCAAGCACATTACCGATGGCCTTACCTTCGGAGAATCTAACCCGCCGTTTCGGGATTATTACATCGAGCTCAGAGGATAAGGTTATTAGAAATTTTAGCAGACGCGCTCCTCGATTTCATGTTTGAATAAGAAGACCGATTGTCAAACCGTTCGAGAACGTTACCATCCACATTGAGCATAGACCGGCTACGACAATAGCTTCACCTATCCTGTCATATCGAAAGCCAAACCGGGTATTCCGGTAGCAAATGCGCTGAACAGTTTTGTCACAGGTCACCGTAATCAACGGTTTGAATATTAAGGTGGAGGATCAAACCATCGGAGAACATTACCGGTTTGTATAAAGTCATTCTTTTTACTGAATAACTTACCTTCCGTGAACCTAACCCGCTGTATAGGGCGGGAGTATAATTTCGTTCTCAAATAAAGACATTAGTATATATTTTAGTGATGGGCAACATAGTTTCGTGTATGTATCAGAAGATATAGTGTCAACCCGTTCCAGAGCGGCACCACCATCAATGAGAGTCGAACGGCTAAGTCAACAGCTTCAACCCTCCTATGATTCCGCGAGTCAAATCAGGTATTCCGGGAATAAATCCGCTGTACAGTATCGGCATTAAATCCCTGCTTCCCGGTATAAATATGAAAGTACAGAGTCTCACAATTGTACAACTTTACCTATCGCTATGGAGTCTAACTTTTCACCGAAGGCCGTACTTTCCGAGAAGCTAATCCGCTGTATCGAGACTGTAACTTCGTCGCCAGCGAAGCAAAATATTATAAATTTTAGTGACGGAAAACTTAATGTTATCTATGAATCAGAAGATGGAAGGACAAACGGTTCGTGAACGTGATAAACTTCTTTGGGAGTCGCACTGCGATGTCAATATCTCCACCCATTCATGGATGCCGAGAGACAAACCAGGCATTCCGGGCGTAACCTAAATGAACAGTATTGTCAAACGACTCCTTAGTTCACGGTTGGAATATTTAGGTGCAGCGTCAAACCGTTAGAGAACTTTACCAACTGGTATAAAGTCAAATGTTTTATCAAATATCCTATCATCCAAGAACCAACACCGAACTAGCGATTGTCTATCTTCCTGTACAACCAAACAGATTTGTACATATTTTAGCAGAAGGTCAGAATCATCGGATGCATGAATAGGGAAATCCAGGGTCCATCAGTTTCAGAACAGTAGAATCTTTATGTAGAAGCGAACGGCTAAGTCAGAAGCTTCACCTACACTGTTATTCTGAGCGTCAAACCAGGTTTTCCGGGAATAAATCCGCTGAACAGTATTGACAATAGACACATTTGGTCTCGGTAAGAATATTAAAGCAGTACATCAAGCCGCTGAAGAGTACTACCTATTCGTGTAGGGTTAAATCTCTCGCATGCCTTACATACCGATAAACTGACAGGCTGTTTCGAGAGTATAACAAAGTGATCAGAGGTACGATCTAGCATATACTTTAGTGACGAGCACATTATCTTCATTCGTGAATTGAGTGATCGCGGGTCAAATCGCTCCAGAGCGTTACCACCTTCAGTGAGAGACAAGCGACTAAATCAATAGCTTCATCCATCCTGTGATTAGGATAGTCAAACCAGGAATCTAGGGTGCAAGTCCGCTGAAGAGTTATAGCAGTAGACACCTTTATTCACGTTTTGAATATTACAGTACAGCGTCAAACCATTTGAGAGCGTTACCAATTGGTATAATATAAAACGCTTTACCGAAGGTACTACCTCCCCGAATATCACCTGCCTCACCGAAAATATAACTTCGCGTTCAGAGAAAGAAGTTAGTATTCATTTTAGTGACGGGACCCTTAATTTCTTGTATAAGTTAGATGATTGACGTTCGAACCATTCGAGATCGCTACAACCTTTGTTGCGACTCGAACGCCTAAGTCAATATCTTCTCGTATCCCATGATTCCGAAAGTCAAGGGTAGTATTTCGGGAGTAAATCCGCTATACCGTATTTGCATCGTTCACACTATTTCATGGCATAAATAACAATGCCCAGAGTCAAAGCTTTGTACGGGGTTACGTATTGACACAGTGTCAGACATTATAGGAAGGTCTTACCTTCTAAGAAGCGAACCCGTTGTATCAACAGTATATCTTCGCGTTCGGAGGTTAAATTAGTATACATTTTAGTGACGGGCACCTTCATTTCATGTATAAATTAGGACATCGAGTGTCAAACCGTTCCAGATCGTTGCCCCCTTCTGTCAGATTCGAACGCGAATGTCAACGCTTCACCTATCCTGTGATTCCGATAGATAAACCAGGTATTCCGGGAGCACATCCGCTGGACAATATTGGCAATGGACAGCGTCTGTCATGGTATGAATATGAAGGTAGACCGTCAGACGGTTATAGGGCTTCATCTTTTAGTTTAGAGTCAAACTTTTTACCGAAGGCCATACCTTCCGAGAATTCCAACCCGCTGAAGCAAGTGTCTTGCTCTGTACTCAAGGTAGCACATTAGTAACATTTACTCCGGGAATACATTGTTTGCCTCTTCGAATATTGGAATACGGCAAGCTATGGACTTAGCCGTTCGTCTCTCAATGAAGGTGGTAACGATATCGAACGCTTTAATCCTCGATCGTATAAATAATACATGAAATTATGGTGCCCATCATTAACATGTATACTAATGTGTTTCTCTGAACAAAAATTTATACTCTCGATACGGGGGATTACATTCTCGGCTGGAATGGCTTTCGGTAAAAGGTTTAACTATATAGAAGTAGGTAACGCTCTAAAAAGGTATGTCGGTTTGCTTTAATATTGACTCCAAGAATTAAGGAGCCTATTGCTAATAAGGTACGGGCCACTTACTCCCAGAGTGGTTATTTTGTCTCTCGGGATCCTGCAATACGTGAAGCTATTAACTTAGCCGTTCGAATCCGAAAGAATGTGGTAACGTTGTAGAGTAGTTTAACTCTCGATTTTGCTATTCCGACACGAAAATATGGTCTCCGTCAGCTATAATGACTACCGTTTTGTATCCAAGAGCACTATGCAAGACACTCGCTAGTTCGGTGTTCGTTCTAGGTCGATAAGTTATTCGATAAAGGGTTTGACTTTATACCAGTTGGTAACGTAATCGAATGGTTTGACGCTCAACTTTAATTTCCATACAATCAATTAGTGTGCCTATTGCCAATACTGTTCAACGGATTTTCTACCGGAATACCTTGTTTTTCTCTCGTAATCACGGGATAGGTGAAGCTACAGATTTAGACGTTCAACTCCCAAAGACGGTGGCAACGTTTTCCAACGTATTGACCCCGATCTTTGTAATTCATACTAGAAATTATGGTGCCCGTCACTGAAATGCATACAAATTTACTTTGGCGAACACGATGTTTTACTCCCGATACAGCGGCTTATATTCACCGCAAGTACGGCTTTCGACAAAAGCTTTGACCCGATACAAATTGGTAACTGTCTCAAATAGGTTACCACCTACTTTAATATTCAAGCTCTAAAATAAGGTGTCTAGCGCCAAGAATGCTTCGCGGATTTTCTCCCAGAATACCTGGTCTGACTCTCAGAATCACAGGATATATGAGGCTATTCATATAGCCGTTCGACTGCTAAGGATGGTGGTACCGTTCTCGAATAATTTGCCTCTCAATTTTGCTGTACCCACATGAAAATAATGAGCCCGTCTGCTAAAATGGCTACCTATACGTTCCTGTGAACCCGACGCAAGACAACCGGACGGCTTGTTTTCTCCGAATGTAAGCTATGGGTTAATGAGAATGCCGTTGTAGCTAATGGTATTGTTCCCCGACCGTTTCACACTCAACCAGAATATTCATGCTGTGAATTGAGGTGCCTATTGCCAATACTGTTCAGCGCATTTAAGCCGGGAATACCACGCTTGAGTCACGGAACCACAACTATGGGTGAAGCTATTGGCTCAGCCGTTCGACTCACAATCAAGGTGGGATTGATATCGAACTGTTTGACTGTCGATTTTTCTATTCATGCATGAAAAAAGCTGTCCGTATGCTATGAAGTCTACTAATTTGTCTTCGCGGGCACTAAACACGATAATCGATACTACGGGTTAGGTTCATGCATGGTAAGGTCTTCGGTAGAAAGTACGACTTTACAGTAATTGGTAGCATTCTTAAACGGCTTGACGTTCTACTTTAATATTCCTACACAGAATGAAGGCGTTTATTTACAATACTATTCAGTGGATTTACTTCTGGAATTCTAGGCTTGACTCCCAGAATCAAAATTACAGTTGACCATCGGAAACCAAATTACATCTATTAATTTGTTACGTTCTCAAACGGTGTGACGCTATACATTGACATACAAACTGTGTAATAAGGTATTCATTACCAATACTGTTCAACGGATGTACTTCTGAGAGACCAGGTATTGCTCTCGGAATCGCAGGACACGTGAAGCTATTGTCATACATGTGCAATTCTCAATGAAAGTGGTAACGTTTTGGAACGGTTTGCCTCGCGACCTTCTCTCTCATACATGAAATCAAGGGCCCCGTCACTAATATGAATACTAATTAGTTTCATTGAACAGGAAGCAAGATACTCCCTGCAGCCCCATGACTTTGTGCCAACCTGCAATTTCCACTGTCGGTTTAACTCTATGCCTTAATATCCATACCATGAATTAAGCTGTCTATTGCCAATTCTGTAAAGTGGATTTACTCCCGGCATTCCTGATATGACAGTCGAAATAACTGGATACGCGAAGCTTTTGACTTTATCGTTAGACTCTCAAACATGGTGGGAACGGTCTCGAAAAGTTTGATGCTCGATATTCTAATTGATATATGAGGTTGAGGTGTCCGTCTTCTAGAACATCATCTAATTTGTTCCCCTGATCCCGAAGTCATACCCACGATACAGCGGGTTATGTTCTCGGAAGGAAAGGTAACTGCTGAGGAGTATGACTTTATATACACTGGTAACGTTCTCCAGCGGTTTGATTCTGCGTTAGTATTCATACAGTGAGTTGAGGTGTTTATTGCAAATACTGTTCAGCGGATTTACTCCCGGTATACCTAGTTTGGCAGTCGGAATCACATCATAGGTGTATCTATTGTCATAGCCGTTCGATCCTCAAAGAAGGTGGTATCGTTCTCGAACTGTTCGACAGTAGATCATCATAATTGGTGCATGAAATTAAGGTGCCCTACACTAAAAAGCATAAGAATTTCCTTCCCCGAACACGAAGTTGTACTCTCTATACAGCGGGTTAACATCTTGGAGGGAAACGCCTTCGTTTAATATTTGGCTATACAGCAGTCGGTAACGTTGGACAACGGATTGGCTGTGTAATTTAATATTTATACCGTGAAATATGGTCCCTAATGCCCATTCTGAACTGCAGATTTACCGTAGGAGAACCTGATTTGACTCTCCGAATCATAGGATATGTGAAGCTGTTGGCACAGTCGTTCGGTTCTCAAAGAAGGTGGTAACGTTCTCGCACGGTGTGACCCGATCTTCGAAGTCATTCATGAAATTAAGGTGCCCGTCACTAAAATGAATACCAATTTCTCCCTGAAATCATGAAGCTATACTCTCGATAGAGCGGATTTGTTTTTCGGAGGGATAATGTAATCGGTGAAACGTTTGACTTCATTGCAATTGGTAACGTCATACAACGGTTTGGCGGTCTGCATTAAGATTCAAACCATGGACTGAGGTGTATATTATCAATACTGTTCAGGAGATTTACTCCAGTGTGACCTGGTTTAACTCACGGAATCACAGTATTGGTGTAGCTATTGACTTAGCCGTTAGACTCTAAAAGAAGGTGGGATCGTTCTCGATCGGTTTGATTCTCACTTATTCTATTCACAAATAAAAATAAGTTGTCTGTCTCTTAAAATGTCCACTAATTTCATTCCGTGAACACTCAGCTAGGCACTCGCTACAGCGGTACAGGTTCTCGGAAGGCATGGCATTGGGTGAAACGTATTACTTTATTTTAATTGATATAGTTCTCCGGCGGAAGTTCCAAAATATTTATAACTCGAATTAACTAGTCTATTGCCAATACACTTCCACGGATGTACTCTCGGAGTATGTGGTTTTACTCCCGCCAACACAGGATAGCTGAAGCTACTGACTTGGCCTTTTGATTCTCACAGAACGTGGTAACGTTCTCGAACGGTTTGACGCTCGACATTCTCAGTCATGCATGAAATTAAGGCGCTCGTTAGTAAACGTATACTAGTTCGTACCTCTGAACACGGTATTATACTGTCGACACAGCTGGTCAATTTTTCGAAGAGTAATGCATTCTGTAAGAAGTTTAACCATACAAGAATAGGTAACGTTCTTCATCGGCATGACGGCATGCTTTCATATTCAATCCGAGAAATTAGGTGTCTATTGCCAATATTGTTCAGCGCATTTACTACCGGAATATCTGGTATTATTTTCGGAATCACAAGATATGTGACGCTATTGACTTAGTCGTTCGTCTCCCACAGAAGGTGACAACGTTCTCGAGCGGCTGGGCACTCGATCTTCGTGTTCATAGTGAAATTAAGGTGCCCGTAACAAAAATGGGTACTAATTTGTTCCTATGAACACAATGTTATACGCTCGATACGGCGGGATATCATCTCCGGTGGTTGGGCTACCGGCAAAATGTTTGACTCTATTCCTACATGTAACGTTCTATAACCGTTTGGCTGTCTGCTTTTATATTGAAACCATGAACTATGGTGTCTATTGCCCATACTGATCAGGAGCATTACTCCTGGAATAACAGAATTGACTATCGGAATCACAAGAAAAGGTGAAGGCACTGACTGACTCGTTCTCGTCTCAAACAATGTGGTAACTATCCCAGAAGGTTTGACTCTCGATTTTGCTAGTCATACTTAAAAATAAGATGTGCTTCTGCTAAAATGTCTATTAATTTGTTTCCATGTACACTAAGCAAGACACTCTCAACACCGGGTTAGGGTATAGGAAGTTAAGGCCTATGTCCATCGGCTATACTGCACTGTGGATTGAGTCCCGGAATACCTGGTTTGGCACTCGGAATCACTGGAGAGGTGAGGCTACTGACATTGCCGTACGAATCTTAAAGACACTGGTCACATTTCCGAATAGTTTGACTCTCGATATTCCTATTCGTTCATGAAAGTAAGGTGACCGTCTCCAAAATGTTTCCTAATGGATTTCACTGAACGTGATGATATATTCTCGGTGCAGATGGTTTCTTTCTTGGAATGTAGGGCTTTTGGTAAATGGTTTTACTCTATACGAATTCGTAACGGTCTCAAATGGAGTGCCGCTCTACTTTAATATTAAAACAGAGAACTGAGGTGTCTATTGCCAATACTGTTATGCAGATTTACGGAGTACGGATTAAGTTCTCGGTGTGTATGGTTTTGTATGAGACATTTGACATTATCCCAATATATATCGGTATACAAATATTCGACTCTGTACTTTAATATTCTAAACGAGAACTAAGGTGCCCATTGCTAATAGTGTGCAGGGGATTGACTCCCAGTATACCGAATATGACTCTCGGAATCGCAGGATGCGTGAAACATTTGACTTAGCCGTTCGATACTTAAAGAAGGTGGTAACGTTCTTGATGAGACTGTCCCTTAATCTTGTAATGCATAAATGGAACTATGGAGCCCATCACTAAAATATATACATATGTGTTTCTTTCGACACGAAGTTGTACTCTCGATACGGTGTGGTAGCTTCACGGAAGGGAAGGCTTTCGGTAACAGGTTTCACACTATACGTGTAGGTAATGTTCTTGAACAGTTTGTGGATCTGCTTTAGTATTTATACCGTGAAATAAGATGTCCGTTGCCAGTAGTATGCAGTGTGCTGACTCCCGCAATACACTGTTTGACCTTCGAAATAACAGGATAGGAACACCTATTGATCTAGAAGTTCGACTCTCGATGAAGATGGTAACGTTGTGGAAAGATTTGACGGTCGCTCTTCTAACTCGTGCATGAAATTATGGTGTACGCCTTTAAAATTCGTACTAATTTGGTTCCTTGACCACGAAATTATTTTCCTGAGACAGCAAGTTATGTTCTCGGAAGGTAAGGTAGTGTGCAAAAAAATGACATTACACCAATGGGTAATGTTCTCTGACGTTTGGAAATCAACCTCAATATTCGTGTGGTGATGTTATGTGTCTATTGCCAATACTGTTCAGTGGATTTAATCCAGGAATACCTTGTCAGGCACTCGGTATCACAGGAAATGTGTACCTATTGATCCAGCCGTTCGTATCTATGAGTAGGAGGCAACATTCTCGAGCGGTATGACCCACGATCTTGTAATTCATACATGAAATTGACTTGCGCGTCACTAAAATATATAGTAATTGTCTATTCTGATCACGCAGTCATACTCTCGATACAGCGGGATACGGTCTAGTAAGGTAAGGACTTAAGTAACAAGTTTGACTCTATACCAAACAGCATCGCTTTACAACGTTCTGACTCTGTACTTTAATATCTGTAGCCCGAAATAGGATGTCTAATGCCAATACTGTACGGCGGACTTACTTCCGTTATACCAGGTTTGGTTCTCGTAATCACGGGAGAGGACGAGCTATTGGCTTATCCGTTCGAGTCTCAATCAAGGTGGAAACGATCTCGAACGATGTGGCACTCGATTTTGATATTTATTAACGAAAATATCGTCTCCCCCTGCTAGTATTTCGACTAATTTGTTTCCGTGAACAGTAAGCAGGACATTGGCTACAGCGGGTAAGGCTCTCGGAAAGTATGGTTTTCGGTAAAGCGAATGTCTTAATTCGAATTGGTAATGTCCTCCGACCCATTGACTCTCGACTTTGATATTCATACTGTGAATTAAGGTGCCTATTGCCAATACTGCTCAGCCAATTGACTCCCGGAATAGCTCAACTTACTCGCGGAATTGTAGGGCAGGTGAAGCTATTTACTCAACCGTTCGGTTCTTGCCCAGGGTGGTATCGATCGCGAAAGGTTTGATCCTCGAGCTCCTGATGCATACATGAAATTAAGGTGACCGTTCACTAAAATGTGTACTAATTTGTTTTACTGCACACGAAATTATGCTCTTGATACAGCGGGTTTGGTTCTGGGGGGGAGGGGGTATGGTCTTCCGTAAAATGTTTGAATTTATACCAATAGGTAACGTTCTCAAACGTCTTCACGCTCTACCATAATACTCACACCGTGGGTTAAGGTGTCCATTGTCAACAGTGTACAGCGGACTTACTTCAGGAATACCTGGCATCACCCCCGAATCGCAAGATAGGTGAAGCTACTGGCTTATCTGCCCGACTCTCAAAGAAGGTCGAAACGTTATAGAGCAGATTCACACTCAATCTTTTATTTCATACATGAAATTAAGGTGCCCGTCACTAAAATGTCTGCTAATTTGTTTCTCTGGACAAGAAGTTATAGTCACGATGCAGTGGATAGTATTCCCGGAAGGTAAGGTATCCGATAAGGAGTAAGGCTTTACACTAATTGGTAACGTTCTCGAACAGTTTGACTCTCCACTTTAATACTAACGCGGTGGATTAATGTTTCAATTGCCAATACTGTACACCGTCTTTAGATCAGGGATATCTCGTTTGACTTTTGGAGTCACAGGATATATGAAGCTATGGACTTACCTGTTCGTCTCTCACAGAAGGTGGTAATGGTCTCGTACGGTTTGCCCTTCGGCCTTCTAATTCAGGCACGAAATTATGGTGCTCGTCAGTAAATTTATGCTAGTTCGTACCTCTGAACACGGCGTTATACTCCCGAAACAGCAGGTTAGTTTTTCGGATTGTAACGCATTCTGGCAGAAGTTTGACCCTACACATATAGGTAATGTTCTACAACTGCTTGACGGCCTGATTCAATATTCAAGCCGTCAATTACGGTGTATATTAGCAATACTGTTCAGAGTATTTTCTCCAGCTATACCTGGTTTGCCTCACCGAATAACTGGATAGATGCAGCTGCTGACTTTGCAGATTGTCTCTGACAGATCATGGCAACGTTCTCGTACGGTTTGTCCCTCGACCTTCTAATTCAGGCACGAAATTAAGGTGCCAGTCACTACAATATATATCTACTTGCTTCCGCTTTCACTAAGAAACACACTAATTGCAGCGGGTTGGGTTCTCTGCAGGTATGGTAATTCATAAAGCGTTTGAATTTATACCAACTGGTATCGTTCTCGAACGGTTTGACGCTCTGCTCTTATATTGAAACTGTGATACGAGGTATCCATTGCGAATAGTGTACAACTGACTGGCTGCCCGAATACCTGGTTCGACCGTCGGAATAGCTGGATATGTGAAGCTGATAACTTGGCCATTCGACACTTAAAGAAGGTAGTATCGTCCTAGGACGTATTGACCCTTGATATTCCAATTTATGCGTGAATCTAAAGTATGCCTCTACAAATATGTATAGTAATTTGCTTCTATGAGCACAAAGTAATGGCCCCGGTATAGCGGGTTAGCTTCTCTGAAGGTAAGGCCTTCAGGAGAAAGTTTTACTCCATAAAAATACGTAATGTTTTATAACGGTCTGACTCTGTACTTCAATATATATAACGTAAAATACCTTCTCTAATTCCAATAACTGTCCAGCCGATTAACTCCCGGAATACCGACTTGGATTCTCGGAATCTGAGGATAGGTGAAGCTATTGACCTAGCCATTCGAATCTCCAAGGGGTTAGTATCGTTCTCGAAAGGATTTTCACATGATTTTTCTATTCATATATTTAAATATGGCGACCGTCATTAGAATGTATACTAATATGTTTCCCTGACCACGAATATATACACCCGATACTGCAGGTTACGTTCACAGAAGGTACGGTTCTCTGAAAGGGAGGGAATTTATACCAATTGATATTTATCGGCGACAGTATGACCCTCGACTTTAAAGTTCATACCGAGAATTATGGTATCCATTGCCTATATTATTCGGCGTATTTACTCCAGAAATGGCAAAATGGCATGTTTGACTCTCGGAAACACAGGGCGGGTTAGAAGCTATTGCATCTGCTTTGCGACTCTCAACGAAGGTGGTAACTTCTTAGAAAGGTGTAACTTTCGGCCTTCCTATTCATACACCAAATGAAGGTGCCTGTCACCAAAATGTATAATAATTTGTATATCTAAACACTACGTAGTGCTCTCGATACAGCGGGTTTTCTTTCTGAGGCATGGACTTCAGTAAAATGTTTGACTTTGTAATAATTGATGCCGTTCTTAGACGTCTTTACGCTCTACTTGAAACATTCAAACCGGGAATTAAGGTGTCTATTGCCAATACCTTTCAGCGTATATACTCCCAGGACAGCTGGTTTGACTCTCTCTCGGAATCGGTGGATGGGTGAAGCTATTGACTTAGCCGTTCGTCTCCTAGAAGGTGGCAACGTTGTCGAGCGGTTTGACACTCGATTTTCTAATTCATGCATGAATTTAAGGAGCCCTCACTAAAGTGTATACTAATATGTTTACCTAAACACGTAGCTATACTCTCGATACGGCGGGTTAGCGTCTCAGAAGGAAAGGCTTTCGGTAAAAGAACGTACGCAAACCTATTTCTTAACGTGCTACAACGCTTGGCACTGTATTTTAATGCTCGTACGTGAATTAGAGTGTTTATTGACAGTAATGTTCAGAGAATTTACTCCCGGAATAGCTGGCTTTACTCTGGGAATCATAGGTCACGCGGGGCTATTGACTAAGTTGTGTGTCTTTCAAGAAGAAGGTGTCGTTCTGGAATGATTTGATACTCTATCTTGTAATACATACATAAACTCATGATGCCAATCAGACAAGGGTATACTGTTGTCTTTGTCTGAACACGAAGTAATACACTCGACACGGCGGGTAACCTGCTCGAAAGGTAAAACTTTCGGCAAAAGGTTTGACTCTATACCGATGAGAAACGTTCTGCAACGGATTGGAGGTCTGCATTAATATTCACACGTGAATTAAGGTGTCTATAGACAAAACTCTTCAGCAGAACTACGCCTGGAATACCTTGTTTAACTCTCAGAATCATAGGATAGGTGAAGCTATTAACAAAGGCTTTCAATTCTTACCTGAGGAGGTAACACTCTCGAATGGCTTTACCCTCGATCTGTAAAGTTACGCATGAAATTAAGATGCCCGCCACTACTGTATATAATAACCTGCTCCTCTGTACACGATGCTATGCTCTCATATATAGCGGATAAGACATTCGCAGTAGCAGGACGTCAGTATAACGTTTTGCGTTATACCAATTGGTAACGCTCTCAATTGTAGTGACTCTCGACTTTCATATTAAACCCCTGAATTATGGTGTCTAATGCAGCACTGTTCAGCGGATTTACTGTCGGAATACGTGGTTTGACTCTTCGAATCACAGGATAGGGAATCTATTGGCATAGCGGTTCGACTCTCACATAAGGTGGCATCGTTCTCGAGCGGTTTGACTCTCAATCCTCTAATTCATATTTGAAAATATGGAGTGCTTCAGCGATAATGCCTACTCATTTTATTACGTGAGCACTAAGCATGACACTGGCTACAGCGTGTTAGGTTCACGGAAGGGTATGCTTCGGTAATAAGATAGAAAGAATAATAAATATAGAGCGTCAGACAGCGTGAGGACGTTACCATTTGCTATAAGGTCAAAAGTTTCACCGAAGACCATACCCTCTGTAAAACTAACCGGTTGTATCGTGAGCATAACTTCGTGTTCAGAGAAAGAAATAAGTATTCATTTCAATGACGGGCACATTAGATTCATGTATAACATAGAAGATCGGGGGTCAATCGTATCGAAATCGTTGCCATCTTCTGTGAGAGACGAATGGCTACGCAATAGTTTCACCTACAGATGTGATTCCTAGAGTCAAGCCATGTAATCCAGGAGTAAATCCGCTATACAGTACTGGCAATAGACTGCTTGATTCACATTTTGAATATTAAAGTGGAGACTCAATCCGATGGAGAACATATACACAATTTGTAGAAAGTCATACATTTTACCGAATACCTTACCGTCCTAGACCCTATCCCGCAGTATCGAATATCATGCTTGGTGCCCACCGAAACAAATTAATAGACATTTTAGCCGCCGCAATGTTTTTTTCATGTATGAATAGAAAAATGGACATTCAAACCGTTGGAGAGCACAGTCCCAGCTTCTTTAAGTATCGATCAGCTATGTCTGCTTTTCCGATAGTCAAACCAGGTATTCCGGGAGACATTCCGCCGTAGAGTATTGATAATGGACACCTTAATTCACGGTTTGAATGTTAAAAGGCAGAGTCTAACCCTTGCAGAGCGTTACTTATTCGTATAATGCCAAAAGTCTTACTGAAGAACTTACACTCCCACAACCCAACCCTCTGTATCGGATGGATAACTTCATGTCCAGAGATACTAAATTACTATTCATTGTAGTAACGGACACCTTAATTTATGTATGCGTGAGAAGATCGAGAGGCAAGCCGTTCGAGAGCAGTCGCACCTTCTTCAGGTATCGAACGGCTAAGCTTCACCCATCCTCCGATTCCGAAAGTCAAAGCAGGTATTCCGGGAGTAAATCAGCGTGACAGTATTATCATTGGACACCCTAATCTCCGTTTGAATATTACAGTACATCGTCAAACCGTTTGAGAGCGTTACCATCGGTATACAGTCGAACGTTTTACTGAAGACGTTACACTTCGAATGCCTAATCCGCTATATCGTGGGTATGACATCGTGTTCACTGGAACAAGTTACGAATCATTTTAGTGACGGGCACTTTAATTTCATGAAAGAATTCGAATGTCGAGTGTCAAAACCGATCGAGAGCCTTACCACACACATTGAGGGTCGGACGGATCAGACAATAGCTCCACCTATCCTGTGATTCCATGAGTCAAACCAAGTATTCCTGCAGCGAATGCGTCGAACATTGTTGGCAAATGACACCTAAATTCATGGACTGAATATTAAAGCAGACACATAGTTAGCAATTGCTATAAAGTCAAAAGTTTCACCGAAGTTCAGTTATCCCCTGAACAACTAACCGGCTGCATCGATAATTTAACTTCGTGTTCAGAGAGGGAAGTTATTCTGCATTTCAGTCATGGGCACCGTAACTCCATTTACGAATTAGGAGATCGACGGTTAAACCATTCGAGAACGTTACCACCTTGTTTGAAACTCGAACGGCTGAGTTAATAGCTTCAGCTATTCTGTGATTCCGTAGAGTCAAGCCTTGTAATCCAGCAGACACCATAATTTACGCTATGAACATTAAGGTAGAGAGTCAAACCGACAGTGGAAATGACAGGTAGGTACATAGTCATTCTTTTTACAAATTACGTAACCGGCTGCTGGGTGTGAATTGTATCGTGTTCAGGGTAACACATTAGTTCACATAACATAGACGTGCACCATTATTCCGTGCATGAATTTGATGATCTCGGGTCATACCGTTGCAGAGCTTTACAACGTTCGCTGAGATTCGAACGGCTAAGGCAATAGCTTAGGCTATCCTGTGATTCCGGGAAGTCAAACCAGGTATTCCGGAACACATCCGCTGGACAATATTGGCAACTGACAGCTAATTTCACGGTATGAATATTAAGGTAGAGCGTCCAAATCTTTATAGAACGTTATTTATTCGTCTAGCGTCAAACTTTTTACCGATGGCCATACCTTCCGAGAAGTCCAAACCGCTGCAGCATGTGTCTTATTCAAACATTAACTTCATGTATGGATTAGAAGGCCGAGGGTCAAACCGGTCAAAATCGTTGCCAACTTCTGTGAGAGACGAACCGATAAGTCGATATCTTCACAGATCCTGCGATGCCGAGAGTCAAACCAGGTATTCCAGGAGCAAACACGCTGAACTATATCGGCAATAGATTCCTTAGTTCACGGTTGAATATTAAAGTAGAGCGTCATACTGATTGAGAACGTCACCAATTGGTATAATGTCAAATGTTTTGCCGACGGAGTTACCTGCCGTGAACTTCACCGGTTTTATCGAGAATGTAACGTCGGGATCAGAGAAAGAAATCTGTCTCTGTTTCAGAGACGAGCACCTTAGCTTCATGTATGAGTTACAGCCACACCTATCCTGCGATTCCGAGAGGCAAACCAGGTAATCCGGGAATAAATCCGTTGAAGAGTATTGCCAGTGACACCTTAATTCACTGCTTCAATGCTAATGTAGAGAGACAAGATATTTGACAACGTTACCAATTTGTATAAATTCATACCATTTATCGAAAACCTTACCTTCCTGGATCATTCCGCGCTGTATCGCTTAAATAACTTCGTGCTCAGAAGAACAAATTAATAAACATTTTAGTGATCGGGCCTTAATTTCACTAGGAATAAGCAGATCGAGTGTCAAACCGATAGAGACCGTTACCAGCTTCCTTGGGAGTAGAACGGCTAACACACTAGCATCACTACATGTGGTACCGAGTGTCAAGATCGGAATTCCAGGAGTAACTCCACTGAACAGTATTCGCAATAGACACATTAATTGACGGTATGAATGTTAAAGTCGAGATTCAAACCGACAGAAAACATTACCAATTGGTGTAAAGTCATTCTTTCTACACAATACCATACCATCTTAGATCACAGCCCACTGTAGCCAGTATCTGGCTCAGTGTTCACGGAAACAAATGTTTGGGACATTTCAACAGACGGACACCTCAGTTTCACGTATGAATAGCAAAATCGGGAGTCAAACTGTTCGAGAAAGTTAGCATCCATTTTTAGAGTCGTACTGCTAAATCAACAGCACCACCCACCCTGTTATTCCGAGAGTCAGACCAGCTATTCTGCGGGTAATTCCGCAGTACACTATTGGCCATAGATACCTTAATTTACGGTATAAATGGTAATATTGAGATGCGAACCATCGAACAACGTTATATACTGATATAGGGTCAAACTTCTTATCGGATACCATACCCTCCAAGAACCTATCCCGCTACAGCAAATGTCTTGCTAGTGTTCAAGAAAAGAAATTAGTGGACACTTTAGCAGACGGACACTTTAATTGCATGTAGGAATAAGAATATGGAGGATCAAATCGATCGAGAAAGATACCACACCTTATGACAGTCGCATGGCTATGAGAATAGCGTCACGTTTCCTGTGATTTCGATAGACAAACCATGTAATCCGGGAGAAAATCCGATGAACAGTATTGGCAACGGGCACCTTAATTCGCGGTATGAATATTGAAGTAGAGAGGCCAATCGTAAGAGAACCTTACCAATTGGTTTGACGACAAATACCGCACATTCCGCGAACCTAACCCGCTGATTCGAGGGTATAACATCGTGTTCGGCGAAACAAATTAGTAGACATTTTGAAGACGGGAACCTTAATTTCATTGATGAATTGAAAGATCGAAAGTCAATTCTTTCGAGAAGATCACCACCCACTTTGAGGATCGAGCGGCATTGTCAGTAGCTACTACTATCATGCGTTTCCGAGGGCCAGGCGAAATATTCCGGAAGTGAATCTACAGTGCAGTATTAACATCGGACACGTTCATTCACGGTATGAATTATTACAGTTGAGCATCAAACCGATTGAGATCCTTACAAATTCGTATAACGTCGAACGTTCTACTGATGACCTTACCCGCCGATAATATAACCCCCTATATCACAAGTAGATCTTCCTGTTTGGAAAGAAACATTAGTATTCATTATAGTGACGGCATCTTAATTTCAAGTAAGAATTTGAAGATCGAGTGTCAAACCTTTCGTGATCGATACCACCCTCGGTTAGAACGAACGTCTGAGTCAATAACATCACCCATTCTGCGATTCCGACAGTCAATCTTGGTACCTGTACTAAATCCGCTGCAAAGTATTGGTCATAAACGGCTTCATTCTAGGTAGGAATATTGATGTAGAGCGTCAAACAGTTTAAGAATGCTACCAATTACTATGAAGTCTAATTATTTCTACCGAAGACCTTACCTTCCTTGAACCTAACCCGTAGTATCGATTATCGTGCTTAGTAAACTTTATAGCACACGGACAGCTTTTCTCATGCATGGATAGAAAAATCGACAGTCAAACCGTTCGAGATCGATCGCACCTTGCTTGTGAGTCGAAAGGCTGAGCCAATAGCTTCACCTATAGTTGTGATTCCGTGAATCAAGCATGGTATTCCAGGGGTGAATGCGCTGAACAGTATTGGCAATATGCACCTCAATTCACAGCAAGGATATTAAGGTTGAGTGCGAAACGATCGTGGAACAATACCATTTGGTACAATGGCATTCTCCTTAACCCATTGCTTACATTCCGAGAACACAAGCCCTGGTAGCGATTGTCTTGAGTCGTGTTCACAGGAACATATAGGAAGCCATTTTAGCAGACGGCCACTTTGCTTTCATGAAACAGTCCAATATTCGGGGATCAATCTGTTCGAGAACGTTACCACCTTCTGTGAGAGACGAACTGATAAGTAAAAAGTTAGTGATGAGCATCTTAATTTCATGTATGACTTAGTAGATCGAGTGTCAAACAGTTCGAGAATGTTACGGCCCTCTTTGTGATTCGACAGTCTACGTCAATAGCTTCACCTGTCCTGTGCTACCGAGAGTCAAACGACGGACACCAAGAGTTAAACCGCTAACCAGTATTAGCAATACGCTTAATTCACAGTATCACTACTAACGTAAGGGACCAAACAGTTGTAAATAGTTACCTATTCGGATAGAGTCAAACGTTTCACCGTAGGCCTCACCTTCCGCGATCCTCACACGCCACACGAGAGTATAAATTCGTGTTCAGAGAATGATACTAGTGTTCATTTCAGTGACAGGCGCCTTCACTTAATGTATGAACTAGAAGATCGGTGGTCAAGACGAGCGGTATCGTTACCATCTTCGGTGAGAGATGAACGGATAAGTGAATAGCATCACCTATCCAGAGATTCCGAGAGTCAAACCAGGTACCACGGAATTCAATCCACTGTACAGTACTGGCAGTAAACATCTTAATTCACGGTATGATTATTACAGCAGACTGTCATACTCTTGCAGAACGTTACCTACTGTTATGGAGTCAAACTTTCTACCGAAAGCCATCCCTTCCGAGAAACTAACCCGCCGAAACTGGAGTATAACTTCGTGCTGAGAGAAACACATTTGCATACACTTTAGTGATGAGCACCATAGTGTCATGTATGAATTACAAAACCAAGGGACAATCCGTTCGAGATTGTTACCAACGTCTTTGAGAGTCGAACAGCTCAGTCAATAGCTTCACATATACTGTGGTTCCGAGATTAAGACCAGGCACTCCGGGATTAAATCCGCTGAAAAAGAATTAGCAATAGACATATTAATTCTCGGTTCAAATGTTGTTAAAGTCGCACGTCAAATCTTTGTAGAACGCTACCGATTTGTATGGCGTCAAACTTTTTACAGAATACCTTCCCAGAATCCCAACCCGCTGCAGCTAGTGTCTTGCTCAGTGTTCATGGAAGCAAATTAGTAGCATTTACTCCAGGAATACACGGATTGACACTTGTAATATTGAAATACGTCAAGCTATGGCATTAGCCGTACGTCTCCCACAGAAGGTGGTATCGTTCTGCAACGCTTTGACTTTGGATGTTGATATTTACACCCAAACATCTGGTGTTCGTCCTCTAAGATGCCTACTAACATGTTTCCGTCCACATTAAGCAGGACACTCGCTACAGCGGGTTAGGTTCTCGGAAGAAATGGTATTCGGTGAAAGGAATGACTCTATGGGCATGTGTTATGTTCCCCGTCAGTTCGACTCCTACATTAATACTCATACCGTGAATTGAAGACTCCATTGGCCAATTCCGAGCAGCGGAGTTTACTCCAGGGATACCTGGTTTGACGCTCGGAATCACAGGATACGTGAAGCTATTGACTTAACCGTTTGAATATCAAAGGGGGTGGGTGTAACGTTCTGGATCGGTTTGACTCTCGATTTTCTAATTCATACGTGAAATTCAGCTGACCGTCACTAAAATGTATACCAATTAGCTACTCCGAACATGAAGATATACTCTTGACACAGCGGGTTAGCATCTCGGAAGGTAAGGGTTGCGGTAGAATTTTGACTCTATATCAATACGTAACGATTTACAACGGTTTAACTCTGTACAATAACATATATACCGCGAATTAAGGTGTCTATTGCCAATACTGTACACCGCAGTTACACCAGGAATATACAGTTTGACTCTCGGTATCTCAGGATAGGTGGAGCTATGCACACAGGCGTTCGTCTCCACATGATGATGGTAACGTTCTCCAGCGGTTTCACCCTGGAACTTTTAATTCATACGTGTAGTTAAGGAGACCGTCACTGAAATGAAGACTAATTTCTTCCTAGGAACATGAAGTTATGCTCTCGGATCGTCGAGGCTTTTTCTCCGAAGGTAAGGTCATCGGTAATGTGACTGACATTATACCAATTGGCAATGCTCTCATACGTTTTGACCCTCTGCTTCACTATTAAAACCTTGAATTATGTTGTCGATTGGGAACTCTCTTCACCGTATTTGCTCCAGGAATTCCTGGTTCGACTCTTCGATTCACAGGATAGGTGCAGCTATTAACATAGCCGTTCGTTTCTCAATGTATGTCGTAACATCCTCGAACTTGTTGCCACTCGATCTACTATATCATACATGAAATTAAGGTGTCCGCCACTATAATCTATACTAATTTGTTTCTCTGAACACGAAGATGTACCCATGATACAGTGGCTTATGTCCTCGGAAGATAAAGTATTGGGTAAAAAGAATGCCTTTATACAATTTGGTAACGTTCCCCATCGGTTTATGGATCTACTGTAATATTCAAACCGCGAATTAATGTGTCCATTGCCATTACCTTTCATCGGACTTACTCCTGGCATGCCTGGTTTCACTCTCGGAATTCCAGGAGACGTGATGCTATTCATTTAGCCGTTCGATTCTCAACGAATTTGGCCAGGTTCCCGATCCGTTTGACACTCGACCATATAATTCGTACAGAAAATTAAGGTGCCCATCGCTGAAATGGATATTATTTGGTACCTCTGAACACGAAATTAAACCCTCTATACGGCAGGTTAGTTTCTCGGAAGGTATGGCCGTCGGTAAAAGGTTTGATTCTATACGAATACGTAACGATCTTCAACGGTTTGACTGAGTACTTTAATATTCATATCCGGAATTACGGTGCATATTGCCAACACATTTCAGCGGATATTCTCCCGGTATAGTTGGTTTGACTCTCGGTATCAGAGACTAGTTGACGCTATTGACTTAGCTGTGCGACTCGCAAGAAAGGTGGTACGTTCGCCAACAACGGTTTGACTCTCGACAATTTTATTCATACATGAAATTAAGATGCGCGGCAATATAGGAAATAATAGGATGTTTCTCTGAACTCGAATTTAGACTATCCATACAGCGGGATAGTTTCACGGAAGACAAGCCTTCGGCAAATAATTTGACTCCATATCAATAAGTAACGTTCTACAACGTTTTGAAGCTCAGCTTTAGTTCTCAAACCGTGGAACATGGTGTCAATTGTCTATCCTTCTGAAAGTAGATACACACGGGCTACCTGGATGGATACTCAAAACCACATGGCAGGTGAAACCTTCGACTTAGCCGTTCGACTCCAAATGCGGGTGGTAACGCCCTCGAAAGGCTTGAGTCTCGATGTCTATAGCATACGTGGATTTATGGTGACAACACTAAGATGTATATTTATATGATCCACAGAACACGAAGTTATACTCTCGAAGAAGCGGGTAAGGATTTGACTTTTGGAATCACAGTACAGGTCAAGCTATTGATTTAGCCTGTCGTTCCTCAAAGAAGGTGACAACGTGCACGAGATGTTTGACACTCAATCTTCTTATTCATAATGTAACTATGGTTTCATTCACTAAGATGTTTATTAATTTGATCCTTTAGACACGAAGTTATATTCTCGGAACGGCCTGTTTGCTTCTCCGATGGCATGGCCATCGGTAAAGTGATTGACTTTATACCAATTGGTAACGCTCTCAAACGGTTTGACGCCCTACTGTATTATTCAAACCGTGAATAAGGTACCTATTGCCAAAACTCTTCAGCGGAATTACTCCCAGAATACCAGGTTTGCCTCTCCTCACACGGTAGGTGAAGCTATTGACATAGCCGTTCATCTGTCACAGAAGGGGGTAACGTTCACGAGCGATTTGTCTCTCGACCTTTTATTTAATGCATGAAATTGACGTGCTTTGCCCTGAAATGTATACTAACTTCTTTCCTTGAACCCGAAGTTATTCTCACGATGAAGCCGGTGGTGATCGCGGAATGTAAGGTCATCGCTGATACGTTTGACATTATACCAATTGGTAACACTCTCTAAAGCTTCGACGCTCTATTTCAATATATATACCGTGAAATAAGCTGTCGTTTTCAAACGGTTCAAACGGTTTGCCACCCTACCTTACGTATTATACGTGAAGCTAAGGCGAACGACACTAAAGCGTATGCTAATTCGATCCGCTGCATACGCTACTATACTCCCGATAGAGAGGGCTAGGCCATCGAAGGGTAAGGATTTCGGTAGAACGTTTGAGTTTATAGCAATTGGTATCGTTCTCACACGGCGTGGCGCTCTATTTTAATATTCAAACCGTAAACAAAGGTGTCTATTACCAAGCGGTGGCTCACATTTACTCCCAGAATACCTGGCTTGATTATCGGAATCACATATACAGAGAAAGCTATTGTCTCAGCTGTTCGACCCTCAAAGAACGTAGTAACGGTCTCGAACGTTTGACACCTGGTCATTTAACTCATACATGAAATTAAGGTGTTCTGCACTAAAGTATATACTAATTTGTATCTCTGATGACGAAGTTATACTCTCGATGCAGCGGGATAGGTTCTCGTAAGGTAAGGCCTTCTGTAAAAAGCATGACTGTATAGCAATAGGTAGCGTTCTACAATGGTTTCACTTTGTTCGTTAATGTTTATATTGTGAAATAGCGTGTCCAATTCCAATTATGTACTGCGGGATAAGTTGCAGTATGCCTGGTCTCTCTCTAGGATTCGCAGGATAGCTAAAGCTACTGGCATATCTGTGAGACCCTCAAAGAAGGTGGGAACGTTCTAAAACAGTTTTACCCTCGGTCTTCTAAGTCATACATGAAATAATGACGCCCATCGGTAAAATGTACAGTAATGTGTTTCTTTGAACTAGAAGTTATTCTCTCTATACAGCGTTTTTAGGTCCCGGATTGTGAGGCCGTCGGTAAAATGTTTGACGCGATACCAATAAGTGACATTCTATAACGGTCAGACTATGTACGTTAATATTTATGTCGTGAACGTCGGTACCAATTGCCAATACTGCACTGCGGATTTAATCCCGGAATACCTGCTTTTACTCTTGGTATAACAGGATAAGTGAAGATATTGGCTTAGCTATGCCACATTCAAGAAAGGTGATAATATTCTCCAACGGTTTGTCTCTCGATATTGCTACCCAGACATGAAAATAAGGTGTCCCTATTCCAAAATATCTTCTGATTTGTTCGTGCGTGGACAGTATGCAAGACACTCCCTGCAACGGGTTAGTTGTTCGGAAGGCAAGGTATTGGTCATAAAGAATGACTTTATACCATTTGGTAATGTTGTCCGACGTTTTGGCTATCGTCCTGAATATTCATGCAGTGAATTAAGTTGTCTATAGCCAACGCTGCTCAGTGTATTTAAGCACGGAATACCAGGTATACTCTCGCTATCACCGGATAGGTGAATTTATTGACTTGCTTGAGCGACTTTCAAGAAAGGTTTGATCTTCGATCATCTCATTCATACATGAAATTAAGGTGTCCGTCACTAAAATCTGTACTTGCTTGTTCCTCTGAACAGCATGTTATACTCCCGATACAGCGAGATACGCCTTCGGTGGGTGACGACATCAGTATGACGTTTGACTTTGTACCCATTGGTAACGTTCTCAAAATTATTGACCATCTAGTTAAAATCAAACCGCGAATTGAGGTGTCCAATGCTAATACTGTCCCGCGGATATACTAAAGGAATACCTGGTTTGACTTTTCTAATCACTGGATAGATGCAGCTATTGACTTATCCGTTCGTCTCTCACACAATGTGGCAACGATTTGGAACGGTTTGTCCATGGACCTTTTAATACATGCTTGAAATTAAGGTACTTGTCAGTATATGTATACCAGTTCGTACATCTGAACACGGTGTTATACTATGGATACAGCTTGTCGTCTTTTCGTTGGGTATGGCATTCTGTAAGAAATTTAACCCTACACGAACGGGTAATGTTCTACAACGATTTGCCGGCCTCCACTAATATTCAAACCGTGCATTGAGGTGTCTATTGACAATACTCTTCAATGCATTTACTCCCGGAATATCTGGATTGCCTCTCGGAATCGCAGGATATGTGAAGGTATTGACTTAGCCCTTGGACTCTCAAGAAAAGTAGTAACGTTCTAGAACGGATTGCCCCTCGAGCTTCCAATTCATACATGCAGTTAATATGCTGTCGCTAAAGCGTATACTAATTCGTGCCACTGAACACAATGTCATACTCTCGATACAGCGCGTTGATTTCGGAGGATAAGGTCTTCTGTGGAGCGTATAAACTTATACCAATTGGTATCGTACTCAAACGGATAGTGGATCTACTTTAATATTCAACCCGTGTATTTGGGTGTCTAATGGCAATACTGTTGAGCCGATTTACTACTGGAATAAGTTGTTTGACTCCCGGAATCATAAAATATATGTAGCTATTGACTTTGCCGTTCTATCCTCAAGGAAGGGCATGATGATCGCAGAGGGTTTGACACTCGATCTTCTAAATCATACCTGAAATTAAGGTGCTCATCACTAAAACGTATACCAATTTGATCATCTGAACTCCATGATATACTCTCGGTACTGTGCGTAAGGCTTTTGGAGGCTAAGGTCTTCGGTGAAGCGTTCGACTCTATACGAATTGGAAACGTTCTCCAACTGCTTGACGCTCGAAATTCTCATTCATACATGATATTAAGCTGCCCCCCCCCCACTAAAGTGTATAAGTTATTTGTATCTCTGTACACGAAGTTATACTCTCTATACTGTGGGATAGTATCTGGCATGGTAAGGTCTTCGGTACGGAATATGACGTTGAACGAATTGGAATCGATCTCAAATGGTTTGGCTCCCTACACTTAATATTCATACCGTGATACAACGTTTCTATTTCCAATACTGTTCAGCGGATTTACTACTAGAATGGGAGGCTTGACTCTCTGCATCCCATCTATTGGTGAAGCTATTGACTCAGTCGTTCGACTCTTAAAGAAGGTGCTAGACCCGCGATATTCTAATTCATACACGACCTTAAGGTGCCCGTCACTGAAATGAATACTAATTTCTTCCTCTGGAAACGATAATGTACTCTCGTCCCAGCGGGTCAGTTTCCCGGAAGGTAAGGCCTCCGGTAAAGCGTCTGACTTTACACAAATCGGTAACGTTCTTCAACGGTTTGGCGATCTGCTTTAGCATTGATACCGCGAATTAAAGTGTCTATTGCAACTACCGTTCAGCGCATTAACTCCCGGAACACCGGGTTTGACTCTCGGAACCTCAGGATAGGTGATGCCATTGACACAGCCGGTCGAATTTCATAGACGGTAGTAACGGTCTCGTACGGTTTGACCCTCGATCTTCTAATTCATGCATGAAGTTAAGGTTCCATCACTAAATTGTATACTAATGTTTTTCCCTAAACACATAGCTATAATTTCGGTACGGCGGGTTAGCTTCTCGGATGTAGCGCATTCGGTAAAACGATGGACCCTATATCAATTGGTAACGTTCTCAATCGGTTTCACGCTCTACTGTTATAGTCATACCGCCAATTAAAGTGTCCATTGCCAAAATTTTTCAGCGCACTTTCTCTTGGAATACTCGGTTTGACTCTCCGAAGCATAGGACAGGTGAAGCTGCACACTTAGCCATTCGTATCTAACCGAACGTGGTGATATTCTCGACGGGTTTGACACTCGATCTTCTAATTCAGGCCTGAAATGAATGTCAGGTGCACAAAACTGTATGCTAGTTTGAACCTCTGCACACCTTGCTATGTTCCCGATTCAGCGAGATAGTTTTTCGAAGAGTAAGGCATTCTGAAACAAGTTTGACCCTACAACTACACATAATGCTCTACAACGGCTTGAACGTCTGCTTTAATATTCAAACCGTAAATTATGGTGTCTGTTGCCCATACAGTTGAGCGGTTTTACTTGCGGCATACCTGGATTGCCTCTCCGAATCACAGGATATGTGAAGCTATTGACTTAACCGTTCGACTCTCAAAGGAGGTGGTAACGTTCTCGAACAAATTGACCTTCGATCTTCTAAACCGTACTTCAAGAGAAGGTGCCTGTCACTAATGTGTATAATAATTCGCTTCCATGATCCCGAAGTTATACTCTGGATACGCCAGGATAGCTGCACGGAAGGTAATGGTTTCGGTAAACAGTTTAGCTTTGTACTAATAGGTAAAGTTCTACAACGGTTTGATGCTCTTCTTTAATATTCGTACAGTGAATTGAGGTGTTTATTGCCAATCCTGTCCAGCGGATTTACTCTCGGACTACCTGGTTTGGATTTCGGGAATACAGGATAGGTGGTGCTACTGACTTATCCGTTCGACTCTCAAAGAGGCTATTCTGTTAGCTGTTCCAATCTCAAGGAAGGTGGTCACATTCTGGAACCGCTTTTCCCTGCATCATCGAATTCACACATCATAATAATGTAGCCGTAACGAAAATGTATACGAACTTGCTTCTCTGAACACGAAGATATACGCTCGATACAGAGGGTTAGCTTCACGGACGGTTAGCTCTTCGGTAAAGTGTTTGACTCTATACGAATATGTAATGCTCTACAACGGTTTGATGCACTGCATTAATGTTCGTATCGTGAAATAAGCTGCCTATTGCCAATACTGTTCAGCGAATTATTCCAGGAATACCAGGTTTGACTCTACCAAGTCACAGGATAGCTGAATCAATTGACTCAGCCGTTCGACTCTCAAACAAGGTGATAACGTTCTCGAATGTTTTGACACTAGTTCTTCCAATTCGTACATGAAATTAAGGTGCCCGTCACTAAAATGTATACTAATTTATATCTCTGATCTCGAATTTATACCGCCGAAACAGCGGATTAGGCTCTCGGTAGGTAAGACCATCGGTAAAATTTGTTGACTTTATACCAATTGGACACGGTCTCAAACGGTTTGACACTCTACTTTAGAATTCAAAACGAGAATTAAGGTGTCAATTGCCAATACTCATCAGCGGATTTACTCCAGGAATACTCGGTTTGCCTCTCCGAATCACAGAATAGGTGAAGCTGCTCACTATGCTGTGCGACACTCAACGGAACTGATAACGTTATTGTACGGTTTGACACTTGATCTAGTTATCCATCCATGTAATTAAGGATCCCGCCATTCAAATGTATACTAATTTATTTCTCTGACCACGATGCAGCATACACCCTTCTGACAGTTTTGTTCTCGGAACGTGTGGTAATCTGCGAAAGGAATGACTTTATACCTACCTGTTATGTTCACCGGCGGTTTGGCTCCCTACTTTAATATTCATGCGGTGAATTAATGCTTCTATCGCCAATACTGTTCAGCGGTTTTACTCCTGGAATACCGGGCTTGACGATTCGAATCACAACTACGGCTGAAGCAGTTGACTCAGCGGTTCGACTCTAAAAGGAGGTTGTATCGATCTCGAATGATTTGACACACGATCTTCTAATTGATACATGAAAATTAGGTGCCCGTCACTGACATGGATACAAATTTCTTCCTCTGAACACGAAATTACACTCTCTCCGTCGCGGGAACGGCTCGCGGAAGGTAAAATCTTCGGTAAGACTTTTGACCTTTGTACTAAATGGTTGCATTCTCAATAGGTGCGACGATGTACTTTAATATTTAAACCGAGAATTAAGGTTTCAGTTGCTAATACTGCACTGCTCATTTACTCCCGCAATACCTGGTTTGACTTTCGGAGTCACAGGATGGATGAAGCTATTCATGTAGCCGATCGATGCTCAAAGTGGATGGAAACGTTCTCGAACGGTTTTACCCTCGATCTTTTAAATCATACATGAAATTCAGTGTCCCGACACTGAAATGAATACCAACTTCCTTCTCTGAACACGAAGTTATACTCTCGCTGAAGCGTCTGCGGTTCGCGGACGGTAAGGCCTTCGACAAACCGTTTAACTTTATAGCAATTTGTACCGTTCTCAAACGGTGTGATGCTATATTCTAATGTCCAAACCGAGAATTTAGGGGTGCGCTGCGAATACTGTACGTCGATTTACTCCCAGAAGATCTGGTTTGATTTTCGGTGTCACAAGGTAGGTGAAGTTGTTGACCTATGCTTTCGTCTCTCACAGAATGTGGGAACGTTCTCGATCGGTTTGACCCTTGAACTTTTAATCATAAACGTTGTAATAACACGTTGTTATACTTTCGATGCAACGGGTATGCTTCACGGAAGGTAAGGTCGTCCGTAGAAGGTTTGACTCTATATGAATAAGTGGAGCTCTAAAACGGTTTGATGCTCTGCTGTAATATTCATTCCGTGAAATAAGCTGTGTACTGACAAAACTGTTCAGCGGATGGACTCCCGGAATTTGTCTGTCGGAAATACAGGATAGGTGAAGCGATTGGTTTAGCTGCTCGACACTACAAGAAGGTGGTAAATGGCTCGAAATGTTTGACACTCGATCTTTAATTCATTCATGAACTAGAGGTTCCCGTTACTAAACTATATACTAACTTGCTTCACTGAACACGAAGTTATACTCCCTATGCAGCGGGTTATATTCCCCCAAGGTAAGACATTTTGTAAACGGAATGACTTTATACGAATTGGTAGCGTTCTCAAACAGTTTGACGGCAAACTTTAATATTCAAACCGTGAATTAAGTTGCCTTTTGCCACTGCTGTTCCGCGGACCTACTCCAGGAACACCTGTACAGTATGACTGTCGGAGACACAGGACATCTGAAGCCACCGACTCAGCTGTTCGAATATCACAGAGGGGGGTAACGTTCGCGAAAGGTAACACATTCGAAGTCCTAATTCACAAATGAAGTTAAGGTGCCCGTCACGGGAATGAATACTAATTTCATTCGCAGAACACCGAGTTATACTCTCCATGAAGCCGGTGAAGTTCGCGGAAGGTAGCGCCATCGGTAAGGTGTTCGGCTTTATAGCAGCTGCTAACATTCCCAAGTGGATGCACGTTCTACTTTAATAGTCAGTACGTGAAATAAGGTGTCCACTCCATTACTGTTCAGCGGATAGACTTCTGATATACCGCATTAGACTCCCGGAACCATGGGATAGGTGAAGCTATTGTGTTAGATATGCGATTTCACAAAGAAGGTGATAACTTTCTGGATCGGTTTGCCTACCGATCTTCTCATGCATACATCAAATTAGGATGTCCGTCATTACAATGAATACTAATTTTGTATCTCTGAACACGAAGTTATACTCTCAATACACGGTGTTATGTTGTCGAAGGGTAATGCCTGCGATAGGACTTGTGTCATTATACCAGTAGGTAACATTCTTCGGGGTTTATACTCTGTCCTTTAACAATCAAACCGTGAATTAAGGTGTCTGTTGTGAAACCGTTCAGTGGATTCACTCCCGGAATATTACACTTAACTCGCGGAATCACACGATACGTGACACTACTGACTTAACCGTTCGACTGAAAGAGATGGTGATAACGTTCTACAGCGGTTTGACTCTCGATCTTCTAATGCGTATATGAATTTAAGGTGCCGTCACTAACACTTGTACTGATGTGTTTCACTATGCACGAAGTTGTACTCTCGATTCGGCGTGTTGTCTGCCCCGACATTAAGGCTTTCCGTAAAACGTATGACATAATACCAACTGGTAACATTCTCAAAAGTTTGACCGTCTGCTTTAATATTCAATCCGTGAGTTAAGGAGTCCATTGTCAATAGTGTACAGCGGATATACTTCAGTAATACGTGGCATGACTCTCGGAATCGCAAGGTAGGTGAAGCTACTGACGTAGCCGTTCGACTCTTACAGATGGTAACAACGGTCTCGATCGGCTTGACCCTCTCTCGTCTAATTGATATTTGAAAATATAGTGTGCTTCAGCTATAATGTCTACTCATTTTCCGTGGGCACTAAGCACGACACTGGCTACAGCTTGCTGGATTCTAGGGAGGGTATGTTTTCGGCAATAAGAATGACTCTATTCCAATTGGCAATATTCTCCGACGATTTGACCCTCTACTTTAATATTCATAGCGAGAATTAAGGGGCCTACTGCCAATACTGTACAGCGGATTGACGGTCGGAATATATGCTTTGAC
>NW_027471066.1:0-29627 GCF_051020765.1 Lasioglossum baleicum
TAGATCGTTACACCGTGTGAGAATATACCAGTTGATATACAGTCAAACATATTACCCAATGCCTTTCCGTCCGAGAAGATAACCAGCGTTATCGAGAGTACAGCTACATGTTTAGAGAAACAAAATAGTATACAATTTAGTGACGGCACCTTGAATTCATTTAAGAATTAGAATTTCGAGATTCAAAGCCTTGGAGAACGTTTCCACCTTGTGTTAGAGACGAACTGCTAAGTCAATAGCTTCACCTATCCTGTACTTCGCAGAGTCAAAGCCGGTATTCCGGAGTACATCCGCTGAAGGGTATTTGGCATACACAACTAGATTCAGGGTATAAGTATTAAGGAACTGTTTCGAACCGCCGAAGAACATTATCAATTAACATAAGGTAATACTTTTCACCCAATATCTTACCGTCCGAGATCCTAATCCGCTGTAGCGAGTACCGAGCTTAATGTTCACAGAAACAAATGTGTAGACATTTCAGCCGACGGACACCACAGTGCCACGAATGAATAGCAAAATCGGGAGTCAAACTGATCGAGAACGTTAGCATCATTTTTATAGAGTCGTACGGCTGTGTCAATAGCTTCTCCTACCCTGTAATGCCGAGAGTCAGACCAGGAATTGATAGAGTCTATCGGCAGTATAGAATAGTCAATGGACACATTAATTCACTGTATAAATAGTAATGTACAGAGTCATACCGTTGTAGAACCATACCTACTGGTATAGAGTCACACTTTGTACTGAATACCTAACCTTCCTAGAACGTATCCCGCAATATCAAGAGTAATACTTCGTGTTCAGGCACGCAAATAGAATACATATTAGTGACGGGCATATTAATGTCATGCATGAAATGGAAGATCAAGGGTCTGAGTATTCGAGAACGTTATCACCTTCTTTGAGAATCGAGCGGCTAAGTCACTAGCTTCTCACACCCGGAGATTCCGAGAGTCAACCCAGGTACTCCGAGAGTCTATCTGATGCACAGTATTGGTAATTGATACCATGGATCACAATTCGTATATTAAAGTCGATCGTAAAACCGTTGTACAACATTACCTATTCGTATAGAATCAAACATTCTACCAATGGCCTTACCTTCCGAGTAGTCTATTCCGCTGTAGGGACGGCCATGCATAGTAACCACGGAAGCAAATGAGTATACATTTTATAAGACGGGCACTTTATTTTCATGTATGTACGGCAAAATCGAAAGTCAAACCGTACGAGAACCGTACAAACTTCTTTTAGAGTCAAATGTCTAAGTCACTAGCTTCATCTATCTTATATTTCCGAGAATCAAACCAGGTACTCCTGGAGTAAATGCACTCAACGGTATTGGAAATGGACACTCCATTTCTCGGTATGGGTATTAATTAAAGTTGTGATTCAAGCCGACGCATAACATAAAGAAAATGTATAAAGACACGCTTCTTACCGACGGCCTTAATTTCCAAGAAGCCTTATCAGTTGTACAGAGAGTATAACCAAAGATGCTAATTATTATACAGGTCAGTGACGGGGTCCGTCAATTCATGTACGTATTAGAAGATTGTGTACCAAACTGTTCGAGAACGTTGCCACCGTCTTCGAGAGTCGAACGGCTAAGTCAATTGCCTCAGGCCCCATGCGAATCCGAGAGTCCAACAAGGTAATTAGGCAGAAAATCAGCTCAACAGTATTTGCAATAGACACCATAATTCACGGTATGAATATCAATCTACAGATCCAAGCCGTTCCAGAACGTTACTTATTGCTATAGGGTCAAACATTTCAGGGAAGGCCTTACTTTCCAGTAGCTAACCCGCTGTATCATGAATGTAACTTCGTGGCCTGGGCAGAAAAATAGTGCACATTTCAGTGACGTGCACCTTAATTTCATGAATGAATTAGAAGACCGAGTGTCAAACCGTTAGAGATCGAAACCACATTCTTTGCGAGCGGAACGGCTAGGTCAATAGCTTCACGTATCTGCTGAATCGGAGGACCAAATCAGGTATTCCGGGAGTAAATGCGCTGAACATTATTGGCAGTAGTGACCGTAACGCACGGTTTGATTATTAATCTAGAGCGTCTAACCGTCTGGGAATGTTACAAGTTGGTTTAAAGTCAAAAGTTTAACGGAAAACCTCACCATCCAAAGCCCATCTTGCTGTATCGTGAGTATGACGTCGTGTGTAGAGGAACTAACTTGTTTACTGGTCAGTGACGGGCACATCAATTTCGTGTATGAAAGAGAAAGTCGATCGTCATGCCCCCTGATAACGTTACCACCTCTTTTGAGTGTTGCACAGCTAAGTCAATATATTCATCCAAAATTTGATACTGCGAGTCAAGCAAGGTATTTCGGGAGAAAATCCTCAAAGCATTCTTGGCATTAGACACCTTATTTTAGGGCTTCAATATTAAAGTAGATCGGTAACCTATTTGAGATCGTTGCCAATTTGTATCGCGTCAAACCTTTTGTCGAAAGCCTTACTTGCGGTGAATATACGCCGCTGTATCGAGAGCATTCGTGTTCGCCAAAGTAAATTAGTATGCATTTCAGTGACGGTCACCATAGATGCACGTATGAATTGCAAACATAGGGGTCAGAACGTTCGAGAACTTTGCCACCGTCTATGAGAGTCGAACGTCTGGATCAGTAGCTTCACGTATCCCGTGATTACGAGAGTGAAACAAGGTATTGCGGTAGAAAATCCGTTGATCAGAATTGGCAATAGGCACACTAATTCTTTGAATGGATATAAAAGTTGAGCGTCAAACCGTTCGAGTACGTTACCAACTGGTATAAAGTCAAACATTTTATAGAATAATATATCGACCTAGAACGAACACCGAACTAGCAAGTGTCTTGCTTAGTGCACACGGAAACAAAATAGTAGTCATTACAGCAGACGGAGACCGTATTTTCGTGTCTGAATAACAAAATCGAAAGTCAAACTACTCTAGAAAGTTACCACATTCTTTCGAATTCGAGCGGCTAAGTCCATATCTTGTCGTATTCCAATATTCGAAGGGGCAAACCATGTATTCCGGGAGTAAATGTTACTAATTTGTTTCCTTGAACACTGAGCAAGACACTTGCTTCAGCGGGTTGAGCTTCTCGGAATGTATGGCCTTCGGTAAAAAGTCTAACTCTAAACTAAAAGGTGAAGCTCTATAACCGTCAGACGCTCTAACTTCATATACGTACCTTGAAGTAAGCTGTCTCTTGCCAATAATGTCCAGCGGATGTGCTCCCGAAGTACCTGGATTGACTTTCGGAATCACAGAATAGGTGAAGCTATTGTCATGGCTGTTCGACTCTCACAGATGGTAGTAACGTTCTCGAGAGGTTTGGCACTCGATCTATTAAGTCATATTTGAAATTAAGTTTCTCGTCACTAAAATTTAGACTATTTTGCTTCTCTGACCACGAAGTTATACCCTCGACACAGCGGGATACGTTCTCGGAAGATAATGCCTTCGGTAAAAACTTTGACACTATACCAGCAGGTAAGGATCTCCGACGGCTTGAAACTGTACATTAATCTTTACACCGTAAATTAGGGTGTCTATTGCAAATACTATACAGCGGACTTACTCCCGGAATACCTGGTTTGACTATCCGAATGACTGGATAGGTGAAGCTTTGACATAGTCGTTCGAATCTGGCAGAAGGGGGCAACTTTCTCGAACGGTTTGACACTCGACCTTCTAATTCATACATGAAATGAAGGTGCCCGTCACTAAAATGTATACTAATTTGACCTATAAACACGAAGATATACTCTTGATTCAGCGGGTTCGCTTCTCAGAAGGCGAGGCCTTTCTATGATGTTTGACACTATATCAATACGTAACCTCCTACAAAGCATTGACTCTGGACATTAATATTTATTCCATCAAATTGGGTGTACGATGCCAATAGGGTATAGCGGATTTACTCCCGAAATTCTTCCTTGACTTTCCTAATCGCAGGATTGGTGGAGCTACGCACTTAGCCGCTCGAAAGTCAAAGATGGTGGCAACTTTCTCGAAAGTTATGACCCTCGATTTCTTAATTCGAACATGAAATTAAGGTGCGCGTGGGTAAAATGCATATTACCTTGCTTCTCTGAAGACGGAGTTATTCTTTCGATACAGTGGATTTGATTTTCGGATGGAAAGGCCTTCGGTAAAAGTTTGAATCTATATGAATAGGTATCGTTCTACCATGGTATGACTCTGTTCCTTAATATTCACACCGAGAATTCAGGTATCTATTGCCAATAATCCACAGCGGATTTACCCTCGTATTACCTGGTTTGTCTATCGGAAGAACGGGATAGATAGGTGAGGCTATTTAGTTAGCCGTTCGACACTCACGAAGGTGGCAACGTTCACGAACGGTCTGACCAACGATCATCTAACTCATGCACGAAACTAACGTGCTCGTCAGTAAGTGTATACCATTTCGTACCTATGAACACGGTGTTATACTCCCGATACAGCTAGTCAGTTTTCGGAGGGTAAGACATTCTGCAAGAGCTTTGACACTACACCTATAAGTAATGTTCTACATCGGCTTGACGGCCTGATTTTAATATTCAAACCTTGAATTAAGGTGTGTATTGCCCATACAGTTCCGCGTATTTACTCCCGGAATACCTGGTTTGCCTCCCGATTCACATGATAGGTGAAGCTTTTGACTTAGCCGTTCTGCACCCACAGAAGGTGGTAACGTTCTCGAACGGGTTAACACTCAATCTTCTACTTCATGCCTAAAATTAATGTGCCAGGTCGGAATATGTATACTAACTTAGGGTCTGAACACCTTATCATACTCTCGATACAGCGCGTTTGGCTTTCGCAGGGCATGGTCATTAGTTAAACGTTTGATCAAATTCCATTTGGAAACGTTCTCAAACGGTTTGGCGCTCTACTTTAACATTCAACCCGGGAAGTAATGCGTTTTTTGCTAATATTGTTAAGGGGATTTACTCCTGGAATAACTGATTTGACTCTTGGAACCTTGGCATAGGTGAAGTTATCGAATTAGCCGTTCGTGTCTCAAGGGCGTTTGTAACTTTCACGAACGGTTTGACATATCGACCTTCTAATTCATGCTTGACATAAGGTTTCCCGTCACTAAATGAAAACTAATTTGCTTCTCGTGACGCTAAGTTGTACTCTCGATACAGCGGGTTATGTTCTCGGACAGCAAAGCCTTCGGTAAGAAGATTGACCATATACAAATTGGAAGTGTTCACTGACAGTTTGACTGTCTATCTTAATATTCATACCATTTGATTGAGCACGTTTAATTCCATCGCTGATCAGATGATTTACTCAAGGTGAACCCGGCTTGACTCCCGGAATCACATGATAGGTGAAGCTATTGACTTAGCTGTGCGTCTCTCAATGAAGCGGATAAGGTTTTGGAAAAGTTTGCCTCTCGATCATCTTATTGATTCATGAAATTAAGGTGTCAGTCACTAAAATTTATACTAATCCGTCCCTGAGGACTCGAAGCTATATTCTTGGTACAGCCGGTTAGCTTCTCGGCAGGTGATGTCCTCGGCAGAAAGTTTGACTGTACAGTAATATGTAACGTTCTACAGCCGTATGACTGTCTGCTTTAACATTTATACCGTGAACTAACGTGACTATTGCCAATATTGTACTGCGCATTTGCTCCTGCAATACCTGATTTGCCTCTCGGAATCAGAGGAGAGGTGGTGCAATTGACTTAAGTGTGCGACTTTGAAATAAGGTGATGACGATCTCGAACGGTTTGACATTCGATATTCTAATTCATACATGATGTAAAGGCACGCGTCACTGAAACGTTTACTAATTTGCTTCCTGAATCCGAAATCATACTCTCGAAACTGCGGGTTTGCTTCTCGGTAGGTAAGGTCTTCGGTGAATCGTTAGACTCTGTACCAGTAGGTAACGTGGCACAACTGTGTGACACTGTACTTTAATACTCATGCCGTGAATTAAGGAGTCTATTGCCAGTACTATCCAGCGGATTTAGTCCTGGAATGCCAAGCTTGACTCTCGGATTCACAAGTATATGTGCATCTATTGACTTAGCCGTTGGACCCTCGATGAAGCTGGTAACCCTCCTCCAACTTCTTGACGTAAGAGATTTTTATTGATACATGAAATTAACGTGTTCGTGTGATAAAATGTCTACAAATTCGTTCCTATGAACCCAAAACAAGACAAATGATTTCGGCGGCTTGCGTTCTCGGAATGTAAGGTATAGGTTAAAATGAAAGACTTCATACTAATTGGAAATGTTCTCCGACGGTTAGACTTCCAACCTTAATATTTATGCCCACAATTCTTGTATCTATTTCCAATATTGTTCAGCGCATTTACGACTAAAATACGTGGTCTGTCTCTCGCAATCACAGGATAGGAGATGCTGTTTTCTTTGACCAGGGGCTTTAAGGGAAGGTGGAATCGTTCTGCAACGGTATAACTGTCGACTTTGCTATCCATACATGAAACAAAGCTGCTCGTCCTCTGAAAATTCGATCAATTATTTTCCGCGGGCACTATGCATGATACACTATACAGCGGGATTCGTTCTAGAACGATAAAGCATTCGGAAAATAGTATGACTATATAAAAATTGGTTACGTTCTCCATCGGATTGACACTCTTGTTTAATATTCAAACCGTTTGTTAAGGTACCTATTGCCAATACTGTTCGGCGGAGCTATTCCTAGAATTGCAAGCTGGACTCTCGGACCCACGGCTATGGGTGAAGGTGTTGACTTAGCTGTTCGTCTCTCACAGAAGGTGGTAATGTTCTCGAACGATTTGCCCCCCGATCTTCGTATTCATACAGAAATTATGGTCCCCGTCACTAAAATGGTGCTAATGCGTTTCCCTGAACACGAAGGTCGATAGAGCGAATTGGCTTCTCGGGCGGTAAGGCATCCGGTAAAACGTTTGACCCTATAGCAATTAGTAACGTTCTCAAACAGTTTGACGCTATATTTTAATATTCATACCGTGAATTAAGGAGTATATTACCAAAAATGTTCAGCGGATTTATTGCCCGAATACCTGGTTTGATTCTCGGAAACGGAGTATCGGTGAAGCTATTGGCTTATCAGTTCGTCCCTCACAGAGGGAGGTAACTTTCTGATGCGGACTGACACTCGATCTCCTAACACTAACATGGAGTTTTGTTGCCCGTAATTAAAACGTAATGGAACTTGTTTAATTGAGCACGATGTTATACTCACGATACAGCGGTTTGTTATTTCTGAAGGTAAGGCCGGCGGAAAAGTTTGACACTATCGCAATAGGTAACGTTCTACAAAGGATTGACTCTGAACTCTAATATATACACTGTGAAGTACTAAGTCTAATGTCTATACTGAGCAGCTGATTTCTCCGGGAATGCCTGGTTTGTATCTCGGTATTACAGGATGTGTGAATCTATTGACTAAGCCGTTCTATTCTCAAAGTAGATGGTCGCGATCTGGATGGTTTGACTTTGTGTATTGCTATTCATGCAAGGAAATACGGTGTCCGTCTGCAATAGTGTAGTCTATTTTGTTTTCGTCAGCAACGAGCAAGACTCTCTCTACTGCGGGTTATTATTCTCGGCAGGTAAGGAATTCGGTAAAAAGAATGACTTTATACGAAATGGTTATAACCTCAAACCGTTTGACGCTCTACTTTACAATCCGAACCCTGAATTAACCTGCCTATTGTCAATACTGTGCGGCGGATATACACCAAGAATAACTGGTTTTACTTTTCTACTGACTGGATAGATGAAGCTATTGACTTATACGTTCGTCTCTCACAGATTGTGGCATCGTTCTGGAACGGTTTGTCCATCGATCTTTTAATTCATGCATGAAATTGTGGTGCTCGTCACTAATATGTATACTAGTTCGTACCGCTGAAGACGTTGTTATACTGCCGATACAGCGGATTAGCTTTTCGGACGGTGAGGCATTCTGTAAGAAGTTTAAACTTACACGAATAGGTAATGTTCTACAACGGTTTGCCGTTCTCCTTTAACATGCTTACCGCCAATTATGGTGTCCATTGCAAATACTGTTCAGGGGATTTTCTCCGGAAGTAGACGGTTTATCTCTCGAAATCACAGAAAAGGTGATGCTATTGCCTTATCCATGCGACTTGACCCTCCATCTTGCTATTGATAGATGCAATTAAAGTGTCCGCCTGCTAAGTAGTCTACTAATTTGTTTCCTTGAACACTAAGCAAGGCACTTGCTGCAGGGGGTTATGTTCTCGGAGGGTATGGTATCCGGTACAAAGATTGACCATATAACAGTAGGTACCGTTCTTCGATGGTTCGGAACTCTATATTACTATTTATAGAGTAAATTATGATGTCTATTGCCAATACTGTACTGCGGATATTCTCCCGGCATACCTGGTTTGACCCTCGTAATTACAGCATAGGTGAAGCTACTGACCGAGCTGCTCGACACACAAAGAGGGTGGGAACGTTCTCGATCGGTCTGACCATCGATATTCTAATTCATAAATGAATATAAGGTGCCGTCACTAAAATGTCTACTAGTTTGTTTCGCTGTGCACGAAGCTATACCCTCGATAGAGCGGATTATGTTCTCCAAAGGTAAGGTATCATGTAAATAATATGTCGTTATGCCAATTGGTAACATTCTCAAACGGTTGTACGTTCTACTTTAATATTCGTACCGTAAACTAAGGTTTCTATTGTCAATACCTTTCAGCCGATTTACTCCTGGAATACCAGGCTCTACTCTCGGAATCACAGGATAGGTGTAGCTTTTTACTTAATCGTTCGCTTCTCACAGAAGGTGGTAACATTCTCGAAAGGTTTGACGGTCGAGCTTCTAAGCCATTCATATAGTTAACTTGCCCGTCACTCAATTTTATACTAAACTGCTTCTGTGAACACGTAGCTGTACTATGGACACGGCGTGTTAGGTTCTCGGACGGTAAGGCATTCGGTAATAGGTTTGACTTTGTTCCATCTTGTAACGTTCTCAAACGGTTTGTCGCTTTACTTTACCATTCAAACCGTGAATTAGGGTGTCAATTGCCAATTATGTTCAGCGGATTTACTCCCGGAACGCCTGGTATGACTCTCGGGTTGGCAGGATCGGTTAAGCTATTTACTTCGCCGTTCAAATCTCAAAGATGGTGGAATCGTTCTCGAACTGCTTGGTCCTCCACCTTCTAATTCATACATGAAGCTAAGGTGCCTGTCACTTAAATCAATCCCAATTTCATTCTCTGAACAGGAACTAATGCTCTCTATGAAGTGGGAGTTGTTCGCGGTAGGTAAGAACGTTTTACATTATTGCAATTGTTAACGTTCTCTAACGGTGTCACGATCTATTTTTATATTCAAACTGTAAATGAAGGTGACTCTTGCCAACACTGGCCCTCGCATGCACTGCTGGAATACCTACTTGACACTTGGCGGTATCTCAGGATAGGTGATACTGTGCACTTAGCCGATGATCCCTCACAGATGATGACAACGTTCTCGAGCGGTTTGACGCTTGATCTTATAATTCGTATATGTAGTTAAGGTGATCGTCACTGCACTGGTGAGTAACTTCTTTCTCCGAACACGAAGATATACTCTCGTTGCAGGCGGTTAGTTTTTCGAAGGATAAGGTCTTCGTTAAGACCGTTGACTTTGTTGCAATTGGTATCAATCTACATCGGCATGACGGGATGCTTTAATATTCAAACAATGATACGGTTGAAGTTCGCGAAAGGTATGGCCTTCGGTAAAGCGTTAGACTATATAGCAATTAGTAACGTTCTTACACGGCCTGACGCTACATTTTAATATTCACTCTGCGAATTAAGGTATCTATTGCCAGTACGGTTCAGTGGATTTACTCCCAGAAAACCAGGTTTGACTCTCGAAATCGCAGGGTGGGTGAAGCTATTGACTTAGCTGATCAACTCACACAGAAGCTTCCGACGTTCTCGAGCGGTTTGACTCCCGATTATTCAATTCCTACATGAAAATAAGGTTTCCGTCTGCTAAAATATCTACTAACCTTTTTCCGTGAGCAATACGCGTGACACTCGCTACTGCGTGATATGTTCTAGGATGGTAATGTATTCGGTAAAAAGAAGGACCTTATACCAATTAGTAATTGTCTCCAACAGTGTGACTCACTACTTTCAAATACATACAGTAGATGAAGGTGTATATTGCTTATACTAAAAAGAGAATTGACTCCCGGAATACCTGGTTTGGCTCGCGGAATCACAGGATAAGTGGTGCTATTGGCTTAACCGTTCGACTGTCAAAGAGGCTGGTAACGTTATCTAACGGTTTAACCAGCGATCTTCCAATTCATGCATGAAGTTAACGTGCCTATCCCTGAAATGGATACTAATTTCATTCTCTGAAAACGAAGATATACTCTAGATACAGCGGGTTATCTTTTCGGGGAGAATGATTATCGCTCTACTGTAATATGCAAACCGTGAATTACGGTGCCTATTTCCAAAATTCTTCTGCCGTCTTACTCACAGAATACCTGAATCACTGGATAGATGATGCTATTGATTGAGCCATTCGACTCTCAAATAAGGTGGTACCGTTCTGAATCAGTCTGCCTCCCTATGTTCTATCTGATACATGAAATAAAGGTGCACGTCAGTAAAATGTCTACTGCTTTGCTTCTCGGAACTCGAAGTAATACCGTCAATATAGCATCTTGGATTCTCGGAAGGTCAGGCCTGCGGTAGAGTAAGACCCTATACGAATAGGTAAATTACTATAACTGTTTGACGCCCCAATTTAATATTCGAAGACGGAATGTTAGTATCTGATGCCCATACTGCTCAACGGATTTACTCCAGGATTACCTGGTTTCCTGCTCGGAATCGCATGGCGGGTGAAGCTATTGACTCAGCCGTTCGTCTCTCGCAGAACGTGACAACGTTCTGGAGCGGTTTAACCCTCGACCTCCTAATTAGTTCATGAAGTTAAGGTGTCCGTCTCTGATACGAACACTAGTTTCTTTTTGCGATCACAAACTTATACTCAAGAAACGCCGGGTTTGCTTCTCCGAGGGTAAGGCCTTCGGTAAATTGTTTGACTTTATACCAATTGGCAAGATCTAAATGGCTTTCACGCTCTACTTTAAGATTGAAACCGTGAATTAATGTCTCCATTGCCAATAATCCTCAGCGGACTTGTTCCTGGAATACCTGATTTGTATCTCCGATCCAATGGATAGGCGATGCATTTGACCTAGCTGGTCGACTCTCAAAGACGGTGGTAACGATCTTTAACGGTTTAGCCATCGATATTCTAATTCATACTCGTATTTAAGGTACCGCAACTATAGTGGTATTAATGTGTATCACTAAACACGAAGTTGTACTCTCGATATGGCGGACTAGCTTCTAGGACGGTAAGCCTTTCGGTAAAACGTTTGACCTTATAACAATATGTAACGTTCGACATATGTTCGACTCTGTACTTTAATATTTAAACCGTGGACTAAAGTTTCCGTTGCCAATAGTGTAAAGCTGACTGATTCTTGGAATACCTAGGTTGTCTATCGGAATTGCGTGATAGGTGAAGTTATCGACTTAGTCGCTCGACTTTTCAGAGTGTAAGGTCTTCAGTCAAACGCTTGATTTTATACCAATTGTTAACGATCTCAAACGGCTCCATTGTCTACTATAATATTCAATCTGAGAATTAAGGGGTCTATTGCCAATACTGCCCTGCGGACTTACTCCCGGAATACTTAGTTTGACTGTCCTAATAGCAGGATATGTGAAGCTACTGACATACAAGTGCGATACTCTAAGAAGTTGGCAGCGTTCTGGGACGGTTTGCCTCGCGATACTTCCATTCATACATGAAATTAAGAGTTCCAACACTTATGTGTATACTAATTTGTTTCACTGAAGACAAAGGAACACACTCCCTGCTGCTAGTTATGTTGTCGGAAGTTAAGGTAATCTGTAAGGAGAATGACTTTATGCCTACGTGTTCTGTTCACCGACAGTTTGAATCTCTACTTTGATACTCAAACCGTGAACTGAGGTGTCCATTGCCAATACAGTTCAGCGGACTACCTCCTGGCATTCCAAGCTTGACTCTCGGAATCACGAATACAGGTCAAGCTATTGACGCAGCCGTTCGACTCTCGAAGAAGCCGGTAACGTTCTCGAACTGTTTAGCACTCTACTTTAATAATAAAATCGTGAATTAAGGTATCTATTGACAGTACTGTACAGCGCATTTACTGCCGCAATGACTGGTTTGACTTTCGGAATCACTGAATATGTGATGATTTTTACTTACTGAATTAAGGTGACTATTGGAAATACCCTTCCATAAAGTTACCACCTTATTTGAGAATCGAACGGCTGAGTCAATAGCTCCACCTATAGTTGTGATTCCGGGAGACATGCCTGGTAATACAGGAGTAAATCTGCTGAACAGTATTGGCAATAGACGCCATAATTCTCATCATGAACATTAAAGTAGAGCGTCAAACCGTTTGAGGGCATTACTAATTGGTGTAAAGTGAAACATTTTACCGAAGGCCTTACCTTCCGCGAACCATAGCGTCTTTATCGAAGGAATAATTTCGTGTTCAGAGAATGAAATTAGTACTCATTTCAGGGATAGGCATGTTAACTTCATGCATGAATTTGAAGATCGCTGGTCAAAGCGTTAGATAACGATACCAGCCTCTTTGACAGTCGAACGGTTAAGTCAATGGCACCACCTATCCTGTGATTCCGCGAGCCAAACCAGGTATTCCGGGAGTAAGTAATACTTCCGCTGAGGAGTATTGGCAAGTGACACCTTAACTCACAGTATGAATATTAATGTAGGGAGTCATCCGGTCAGAGAACATTGCCAATTCGTATAAAGCCATAACTTTTACAGAATACCTTACCTGCGGCGAACCTAACCAGCTGTAGCGTGTGTCCTGCTTGATGATCGCGGAATCATATTAGTATACATTTTAGCGGACCGACACCACATGTTTGTGCATAAGTATCTGCATCGAGAGGCAAAGCGTTGGGGATCGTTACCGCCTTCCTGGAGAGCCGAACGGCTAAGCAAATAGCTTCAACTCTAATGTAATCTCGGGGTCGCAACCAGGTATGCCGGCAGTAAATCCGCTTAATAGTATAGGCAATGGACACCTTAATTCACGGTTTTAATATTAATGCAGGGCGTCACTCCATTTGAGATCGTTACGAATTGGTATAGAGTAAAACCATTTACCGAGAGCCATACAGACCAGGAATGAAACCAAATCTACCGAGAATATATCTTCGTTTTCAGTGAAATCCAATTCTATACATTTTAGTTACGGTCACCATAAATTTACGAATGAAATGCAATATCGATCGTCAAACCATTCGGAAACGTGACCACCGTCTTTGACATTCGAACGGCTATATCAGTAGCCTCACCAGTCCTGTGATCCAAGTGCCAATCCAGGTATTTCAGGATTCACTCCGCTGTACATTATCGGCATTAGAAACCCTTCCTTCAGCTAAAAATACTGAGGTATACAGACACACAGTTGCACAACGTTACCTATTGGCATTGAGACCATATTTTTGCCGAAGACCTCTTCCGCCGAGAAGCTAACCCGCTGTATCGACAGTACAGCTTCCTGTTCTGAGGGATGGATTAGTATACATTTTAGTAACTGGCACCATAATTTCATGTATGGATTAGAAGATCGAGATTCAAACCGTTCGAGAACGTTGCAACCTTCTATTAGGGACGAACAGCTAAGTCAATAGTATCAGGTATCCTGCGATTTCGAAAGTCGAACCAGGAATTCCGGAAGCTTATACCATGAACAGTATTGGCAATCGACACCTTATCTCGCGGTATAATAATTAAAGTATAAAGTTTATCCGTTGTAGATAATTAGCAATTCTTATAAATGCAGCCTTTTTACGAATTACCTTACCTTCCGAGAACTTATCCCGCTGCACCGAATGTCCCACATGCTACTCACGGAAACAAATTAGTAGACATATTAGTGGACGGACACCACATTTTTATGTATAAATATCAACATCGGGAGACAAAGCGATTGAAAACGCTTCCACCATCTCTGTGCGTCGCACAGCTAAGTCAATCACTTCACATATCCTGTGCTTCCAAGAGTCATAGCTGGTATGCCCAGAGTAACTCCCCTGAACAGTATTGTCAATAGACGCGCTATTAAACGCTATGAATACTACTGCAGACCGTCAGAACGTTATTGAACTTAACATATTTTTATAGAATCAAACACTATACCGGAAGCCATACCTTATGAGAAGCTGAGCCGCCGTATAGAGAGTATAACTTCGTGTTCAGAGGATCAAAGTCTTATACACATTAGTGACGGGCATCTTAATTTCCTGTATGAATTAGAAGGTCGAGGGTCAAACCTTTCGAGAATGTTACCACCTTCTTTGAGATTCAAACGGCTAAGTCAGTAGTTTAATGCATTCTGTGAATCAGAGTGTCTAGCGAGGTACTCCGGGAATAAATGCGCTGTACAGTATTGGCGTTATACAACCTACCTCCAGGTATATAGTTAAACGTCTCCGATGGCTTTTCCTTCGTGGACCCATCGCAATGTAGCGATTGCCATACGTATTGTTCACCGGAACAAAATAACACACATTTTGGCAGATGGACAGCATATTTTCATGTATTAATAAGACGATCGTGGGACAAACCGTGCGAGGACGAAAGCACCACCTTCAAGAGAAAAATATTAAGTCAATAATTTTGAATATGCAGTGATTCGGAGAGTTAAACCAGGTATAAATGGAGTATATACGCTCAACATTACTGCCAATAGTCACCTCAATTGACTGCACAGATAGTGAAGTAGAGCGTCATACCGCTTATACGTCAAATCTATTAAAATACAGTGTCAAACCCTTCGAGAACTTTACCAATTGCTATAAAGTCGGACGCTTTACCGATGACCATACCATCTATAAAAATAACAGGCCCTATCGAGAGTGTAACTTCGGTTCGGAGATAGAAATTAGTATTCATTTCAGTGACGGGGGCCTTCATTTGATTATGAATAAGAAGATCGAGCGTCAAGCCATTAGAGATAGTTACCGCCTTCTTTGAGATTGGAACGGCTAACTGAATAACTTGAACAGTCCAGGGATTCGGATAGTCAATCCAGGTATTCCTGAAGTAAATCCGCTGAACTGTACTGCCAATAGACACTCTAATTCACGGTTTGGATAGAAATGTAAAGCGTCAAACCGTTTGAGACCAACCGCTGAGCCTATACCGTTCAGCTCATTTACTCCAGGAATACCTGAATTGCCCGTCGGAATCACGGGATAAGTGCAGCAATTGACTTAGAAGTGTGACATTCAAGGAAGGTGATAACGTTCTCTCGGGAAAGAGTTTGACTCTACACAAATACGTTACGTTCATCCGCGGTATGACTCTCTACTTTAACATTCACACCGTGAATTAACACTATTCCAACCGACACATCACGCATACCTATTCCTAACGTGGCGGGTCAGATGAGCGGTCTTTCAAAACTTATATTTTTCAATATTGAAAGCAGACCAATAGCCAATTTACCTGTATAAAAATATATTTTCTTTTATTCAAGAGTAAATGATCTTCACTTCATTCTTTTTCGTCGCATTTCTTACAAATAGGCTTTTCAATTGCACATTTTCCGCATTCGTACTATTTTCATTTTAGACAGATTTTGTTCGTCTTATTATCTTTAAAATACCTTATCTGACATGTTTTCCGTCCACGGGAACCTGTATTTGTACTTGCGATGGGTACTGGTTGATTTTCCTTGCCGAGCTCCTGTTGGTATTCGATGGCAAATTCTTCTGCCGATTGTAACAGAAATTCCTGTCTTGTAATTTCTCCTCCTGTAGTTTCTTTCTATAACACACATGCATTTATTCCGGCAAAATCCAAGATATTAAAAAATACTTGCAAAGGCCATCTCCGAGATTTAGATTTTACCGAATAATTTCTGGCCATTTGATCGGTCACATCTACGCCAAATTTGGTGCTATTATAGAATTGAATTGTGTCCGTTGTTCAGGTGTCACTTTCTTCAACTTGTACGGAGTAGTGCATCGAACTGAGAATTAGAACTATCTTTCTTGGTTTGGTTATGTAAATTGTCAACATACAATTATTTGAGCGATAGAGATTGGTTGAGAAAAGTACCATGTCGTAATTTTTCAGCTTTGCCAGTCTTGGGAGCTCTTTTCTATTTGCTCTAATTGTCCCAACAATCGTAGTATTTTTTTGCTAAAAGTTTTGTTGTTAAAGGTAGACTCGTAAAAAAGTTGTCTGTGGTAATATTTCTTCCACATACTACAAACTGTTCTGCCAATTTCATAGTGACAAAGTCTCCAAGAGGAACTGAGGGTTCCCTACATTCATCTTTTCCCAAACATGGAAAACCGATTATTATACATTTGCTAGGTACATCGGATACTAACCAAAATTTTATATCAAATTTGTCCGGTTTATTGGGCAAGTATTGAGTGAATATACACCTTGCTTTCGTTGGAAACAATTGTTCGTCAATAGTAATATATGGGCCTGGTTTATATCAATTTTGACTGCTGTCAATAAACTTGTATTAAGCTTCGGAAATCATAGCCAATTTGTCGGTTTGTAATCGTTGGCTTCGTTGAATCTTGTCGTCAAATAGAATATATCTCATAATTTCCGTAAAGTCGTGTCTACTCATAGTGTTTGAGAAAAAAAAAGCGGGCCCCACTTTCTATTCCATAGATCTGCTATATCTATATTCTTAGCCTCATATGCGCCGCGTGCATACTTAATTGCAAAAAATGCAAATAATTATGCAGTAGACGGTTCCCATTTATATCCCAACATTATAAATGCCTCTGCCTCTGCGCACTTTCTTATAAGTTCGATTATATTTGTATCAATTATCAAAGAAAATGCCGTCCTAACTTCGCCATTCCTAATATTACGTTTACTGTACCCAGTCGGGCCTGATGTTTCCCTAAAAATATTATGTCCAGGTGCTCTTCCAGGATTAGACCTAATTTTTACTTCCTGCCAAACAGTTCCGGCCAACGTAATTTCACTTGCCTTTTCCATATTCTCTCTATCGCAACTAACTAAAAATCTACTTCTCTTTCGTCGCCTACGTACGTTTGAAATATTCTCTTCGATCTCATCGGTGTTCGAGTCGGTTTCAAATGGATCATAATTTTTCGTAGTGTCATTTTCCTTATCCAGAATTCCTTTATCATCTTCAGAACATTCTGCATCGAAACCATTTATTCTCGCTAATAATACATTCGCACTTCGCAATCGTCTTGGCATTTTGGGGTAAATATTCAACGGTGAAAATAAAAACTAAAATATGAAAATGTAAGTCAAAGTAGATAAGAAAATGAGTAATAGATAAAATGTGATACTTACTGCGACGTATTATTAGTCTTGTTCACCATTTTGAAAGTTCCACTTATAACTCGTAATACGATATAAAATATTACGAAATAATAATTAAAGACTGCCAAGTATGGTCTTTGTGATTTCACGTTTCGATGCAATCTGTTCGTGTCGCAAGACTATACTGATTTGAATTCGTGAGAAAACGGCTATACATTTCCTTCAGTTAGAAGTCATTTTATTTCATCGCTGATAAGATGGCGTAAGAACATTCGAGGGTCTTAATCGTCACTAAAAACCGTCACTAAAATGAATACCAACTTCTTTTCTGCGATCACGAACTTATACTCTGAATGATGGCGCAGAGGTTCACGGAAGGAAAGCCATCGGGAAAACGTTTGACTTTATACCAATTGGTAAGGCTCTCAAACGGTTACACCCTCCACTTTACAATCCAAACCGTGAATTAAGATATGCATTGGCAATCCTGTTGAGCGGATATACTCCATTTATACCTGGTTTGACTCTCCGAATCACTGGATATTTGAAGCTATTGACTTAGCATTTTTACTCTAGAAGATGATGGTAACAACCTCGCGCGGTTTGTCCCTCGATCGCGCCTATTCATACACGAAAATATACGGCCCGTATGCCAAAATGTGTGCTATTCTGATCCGGTGAACAATACGCAAGACAATCGCTACAGCGGGATAGGTCCATGAAGGAAAAGACTTCGGTAAAAAGTTTGACGCTATGGCAATTCATAATGTTTTATAACGGCCTGATTCTGCAATTGATTATTTATTCCTGAATGTACGTTGTATAACGCCAATACTGTATAGCGCATTTACTCCCGGAATATCGCGTTAGACTCTCTGATTCACAGAATGTATTATGCATTTGACTTAGACCTTCGTCACTTAAAGGTGGTGATAACTTTCTCGAGCGGCTTGTCTCCTGATTTGATTATTCATAGATGGAAATGTGGTGCCCATCACTAAAATGTATACATGAGTGTTTATCTCCACACGAAGTTTTACTCTCGATACGGCGGGATAGCTTCTCGGACGGTTAAGCTTTCGGTAACAGGTTTGACGCTTTGCGAGTATGTGTCGTTCTTCAACGGTTTGACGGTCTGCTTTAGCAATCATATCACGAATCAAGGTGTCTAGTGAAAATACATACCTGCGAATTTACTCCTGGATTACCTTGTTTGACCTTCGGAATCACAGGACAGTTGTAGCTGTTGATCTAGATGTTCGGTTCACGAAGAGGGTGGTAACGTTATGGTTCAGTTTGAACCTCGCTTTTCTAATTCGTTTCTAATTCCTTTTCTAAAACGAGATTAAGGTGTACGTCACTAAAATGTATACTAATTGGTTTCCTATGTCTCGAAATTATTATCCCGATGCAGCGAGTTACATTCTCGGTAGGAAAGGCCTTCAGTAAAAAGAGTGACTCTAAACCAATTGATAATGGTCACCGTGAGGCTGACACTTTACCTTAATATTCATGCCGTGTGTTATGGAGTCAATTGCCTATATAATTAAGCGGATTTACTGCAGTAATGGCTTGTTTGACTCTCGGAATCACTGGGTATGTGAAACTATTGCCTTATCTATGCGACTCTCCATGAATGTGGTAACGATGTCAAACGGTCAAACTGTCGATCTTCTTATTCGCACATGAAGTTAAGGTGCCGAAGCTAAATTTAGTACTAATGTGTATCCTTAAACGCTATGCACTTCGCTCCATACGGCGGGATAGCATCTCGGACGGTAAGGCATACGATATAGCGTTCGACTTTATAGTAAGTAGTATTGTGCTCACACGGTGTGATATTTAATAATCAAACCGTCATCTGAAGTGTCTATTGCCAATACCGTGCTGCATATTTACTCCCGGAATAACATTGTTGGCTCCAGCAATCACAGGATAGGTGATGCTGCGCACTTAGCCGTTCGTATTTCACAGAAGGTGGCAACGTTCTCGTGTGGACTGACCCTCATCCTTCTAATTCATACGTGAAGCTGAGCTGCCTGTTTCTGCAATGAGTTCTAATTCCATTCTCGGGTCATGAAGTTATACTCTCCATGTAGCGGGTGAGGTTGGCGGAAGTTAACACTATCGGGAAAACGTTTGATTATATACCAATTGGGAACGCTCTCAAACCGTTAGGCGCTCACAAACCGTGATTTGTGCCGTCTATTGCCAGTACTGTACAACGCATTTACTCCCGGAACATCAGATTTGGCTTTCGGAAACGCAGGATAGGTGAACCTATTGACTTAGCCGTTCGTCTACCACACATGGTAAGATCGATCTCGAAGGGCGTGACACTCGATTATTCTGTTCGTACATGAAAATAAGATGTGCTTCTGCATATAATGTCTACTAATTTCATTCCTGAGCACTATGCATGACACTGGCGGCATCGGCTAAGTTTCTTGGAATGCAAAGTATCCGGCAAAATCATGACCTTCTACCATTTGGTAATGTCCTCCGACGGATTGACCTTCTACCTTAATATTCATATCGTGAGCTAAGGTGGCAATTGCCAATATTCTTTAGCGATCTTACGCCAAGTGTTCCTGGATTGACTCTCCGAACCACTAGATAGGTGATGCTATTGACATAGCCGTTCGACTTTCACGTAAGGTGACAACAATCTCGAACGGTTTGACCCTCGATGTTATAATTTATGCATGAATTTATGGTGCTCGTCACAGAAATGTATAATATTTCGTACCTCTGAACACGGAGTTATGCTCTCGACACAGCTGGACAGTTTTTCGGAGGGTAAGGCAGTCTATTAGTAGTTTAAATCTACACCAATAGGTGATGATCTACAACGGCTCTACGGCCTGCTTTAATTTTCAGACCGTGAATTGAATTGTCTGTTGCCAATACTGTACAGCGCATTTACTCCCGGAATATCTGCTTTGACTGCCGGAATCACAGGATACGTGGAGCTATTGATTTAGCCGTTCGTCTCACGAAAAAGGTGGTAACGTTCTACAACGGTTTGACACTGTACATTAATATTCAAACCCTGAATTAAGGTCTCAATTGCAAATTCAGATTAACGGATTTACTCCCGGTATACGTGGTTCTTCTATCGGTATCACAGGATAGGGGATGCTATTGACTTAGCCGTTCGATTCTCTAGGAAGGTGGTAACGTACGAGAACTGATTGACCATCGATAGAGTCATTCCCTTTAGCCAATACATTACCTTCCTAGAACAAAACCCGATGTTGCGAGTGCCATGCTTAGTGCCCATGGCAACAAATTCCTAGACATAATAGCTGAAGCACAGCGATTATTCATATATAAGTTAGAAGATCGGGGGTCAAACCGTTCGAGTACTTTGCCACCTTCTGTGAGAGGCGAAAGGCTAAGTCAATAACTTCAACTATCCTGTGGTTCGGAGTGTCAGCCTTGGAAAACCGAGAGTAAGCTCGATGAAGAGCGTTGGCAATAGACATACCAATTCTCGGTTTGAATATTAAAGCAGGTCGTCAAGCAGTTGTAGAACAATACCTATATGTTTAGGGTCGAACTTCTTCCAAAATGCTTTACCATCCGAATGACTAACCCGCTGTATCGGGAAAATAACACCAAGTACAGAGGTACGAACTAGTGTACATTTCCTGACGAGCACCTTGATTTCATGCATGGATTAGAAGATGGAGGGTTAAACCGTTCGAGAACGTTGTCACATTCTGTGAGATACGATAGGCTGAGTCAATGGCTTCACATATCCTGTGATTCGGATGGTCAAACCAGGTGATCTGGAAGTAAGTCCGCTGAGGAGTTTTGGCAAAACACACCTTAATTCACGGTTTCAATATTACAGTAGAGCGTCAATCCCTTTACGACCGCTACCAATGGTCATAAAGTCAAACGCTTTACCGAAGGCCTTGCCTTCCGCAAACCTCAGCACCTTCATCGAGTGTATAAGTTCATGTTCATAGATAGAAACTCGAACTCATTTTCAGCGATAGGCTCCATAACTTCATGTATGAATTAGAAGATCTAGTGTCAAAACATTCGAGAACGTTAACAACTTGTTTGAGAGTCGATCGGCTGATTCAATAGATTCAGCTACCCTGTTGCTCGGTAGAATCAAACCTGGTATTCCAGGAGGAAATGCGCTGAACGGTATTGACAATTGACAACATAATTTACAGTGTAAATATTAAAGTAGAACGTAAAACCGTTTGAGAACGTAATCAATTTGCACAACGACATACTATTTACCTGATACCTTACCTTCAGAGAACGTAATCCGCTGTATCGAGGATATAACTTCGCGCCTACCGAAAGATATTAGTAGATATTATAGTGACTATAGTGATTATAGTAGCACTTTAATGTCGTGTAAGAATTAGAAGATCGATGGTCAAACCGTTCGAGATCGTCACCACCATCATTGATGATCGGGCGTGTAAGTCAGTAGCTTCATCTGTCTTGTGATTCCGAGAGTAGTGCCAGGCATTCCTGGAATAATCCGCTGAACTGTATTGGCAATAGACAGCTTACTTCACGATATGAACAGTAAAGCAGTGCATCAAATCGTTGTAGAGCATTACCTATTCGTATAGACTTAAGCGCTTTACCGAAGAGCTAATCATCCGTGAAGCTAACCTTCTGTATCGAGCGTATAACTTCGTGTTCAGAGAAGCAGGTTCCTATACATTTTGGTTGCGGCTACATTAGTACCATGTGTGAATGCGATGATCCAGGAAAATGCGGTTCGAGAATGTGACCACCTTCATTGAGATTGGAACAGCTAACAGAATAGCTTCTTTGGGAGCCGAACGAACAAGTCAGTAGCTTCAGGTATCCTGTGACTCCAAGAGTGACACCGTATATTCCAGCAGTAAGTACTATCAACAGTTATGGCAATAGACACCTTAACACTATTCCTAATAGGACCGGTCAAATGACCGTTTTCAAATATTCAATTGGAATTTCGTACATTCAACGTAAGTGTATCGCCTATAAACTTTACGACATTTCCTCATATATATGTATGATTCATTTTTCAAAATTCACATATTTCTTTATTGTTTATTTTCTGAGAAGTATTTGTAGTCTTTCGCACCTACCACGACCAGTCATTTGACCGGTAGTACGATTTATACATTTATGTAAAAGTTTCTCTCTAAGACTCAATGCCAAAACTATGAAGTCGTTACAAACGAACGATAACGTAGTTGTGGCACGATGTTATCCGACAAGTGCCTTCTAGAAAATGGTTTACGGCATTTCCAAGTGTTTACCGTTGTCGCTCTACTATCGAGTTGGCGTTACATATTTGCTTGATTGAAATCTGATATGGTCCAGACCCTCGAATGTTCTTACGCCATCTTATCAGCGATGACATAAAATGACTTCTAACTGAAAGTAATGTATAGCCGTTTTCTCACGAATTCAAATCAGTATAGTCTTGCGACACGAACAGATTGCATCGAAACGTGAAATCACGAAGACCATACTTGGCAGTCTTTTATTATTATTTCGTAATACTTTATATCGTATTACGTGTTATAAGTGCAATCTCCGAAATGGTGAACAAGACTTATAATACGTCGCTATAAGTATCACATTTTATCTATTACTCATTTTCTTATCTACTTTGACTTACATTTGCATATCTTAGTTTTTATTTTCACCGTTGAATATTTACCCCAAAATGTCAAGACGATTGCGAAGTGCGAATGTATTATTAGCGAGAATAAATGGTATCGATGCAGAATGTTCTGAAGATGTTAAAGGAATTCTGGATAAGGAAAATGACACTACGAAAAATTATGATCCATTTGAAACCGACTCGAACACCGATGAGATCGAAGAGAATATTTCAAACGTACGTAGGCGACGAAAGAGAAGTAGATTTTTAGTTAGTTCCGATAGAGAGAATATGGAAAAGGCAAGTGAAATTACGTTGGCCGGAACTGTTTGGCAGGAAGTAGAAATAAGGTCTAATCCTGGAAGAGCACCTGGACATAATATTTTTAGGGAAACATCAGGCCCGACTGGGTACAGTAAACGTAATATTAGGAAAGGCGAAGTTAGGACGGCATTTTCTTTGATAATTGATACAAATATAATCGAAATTATAATAAAGAGCGCAGAGGCAGAGGCATTTATAGTGTTGGGATATAAATGGGAACCGTCTACTGCATAGTTGTAGGCATTTATTGCAATTAAGTATGCACGCGGCGCATATGAGGCTAAAAATATAGATATAGCAGATCTATGGAATAGAAAGTGGGGCCCGCTTTTTTTTCTCAAACACTATGAGTAGACACGACTTTACGGAAATTATGAGATATATTCTATTTGACGACAAGAATCAACGAAGCCAACGAATACAAACCGACAAATTGGCTATGATTTCCGAAGCTTAATACAAGTTTATTGACAGCAGTCAAAATTGTTATAAACCAGGCCCATATATTACTATTGACGATCAGTTGTTCCAACGAAAGCAAGGTGTATATTCACTCAATACATGCCCAATAAACCGGACAAATTTGGTATAAAATTTTGGTTAGTATCCGATGTACCTAGCAAATATATAATAATCGGCTTTCCATGTTTGGGAAAAGATGAATGTAGGGAACCCTCAGTTCCTCTTGGAGACTTTGTCACTATGAAATTGGCAGAACCGTGTGTAGTATGTGGAAGAAATATTACCACAGACAACTTTTTTACGAGTCTACCTTTAGCAACAAAACTTTTAGCAAAAAAACTACGATTGTTGGGACAATTAGAGCAAATAGAAAAGAGCTCCCAAGACTGGCGAAGCTGAAAAATTACGACATGGCACTTTTCTCAACCAATCTCTATCACTCAAACAATTGTATGTTGACAATTTACATAGCCAAACCAAGAAAGACCGTTCTAATTCTCAGTTCGATGCACAACTCCGTACACGTTGAAGAAAATGGCACCCGAACACCGAAGACAATTCAATTCTATAATAGCACCAAATTTGGCGTAGATGTGACCGATCAAATGGCCAGAAGTTTTTCGGTAATATCTAAATCTCGGAGATGGCCTTTGCAAGTATTTCTTAATATATGGATTTAGCCGGGATAAATGCATGAGTGCAATATAAAGAAACTGCAAGAGGAGAAATTACAAGACAGGAATTTCTGTTACAATCGGCAGAAGAACTTGCCATAGAATACCAACAGGAGCTCGGCAAGGAAAATCAACCAATACCCATCGCAAGTACAAATACAGGTTCCTGCAGACGGAAAACATGTCAGATAAGGTATTATAAAGATAATAAGACGAACAAAATCTGTCTAAAATGTATACAGTAGTTATGCGGGAAATGTACAGTTGAGAAGCCTATTTGTAAAAATGCGACGAAAAAGAATGAAATGTAGATTATGTACTCTTGAATAAAAGAAAATATATTTTTATACAGGTAAATTGGCTATTGGTCTGCATTCAATATTGAAAAATATAAGTTGAGAATGACCGGTCATTTAACCGGCCACGGTAGGAATAGGTACACCGTGATGTGTCGGTAGGAATAGTGTTAATTCACGCTGTGAATATTAAGTAAGAGAGACAAACCGCGGATGAACGTAACGTATTTGTATAGAGTCAAACTCTTTCCTGAAAGCCTAACCTCCAGAGATGCTAACCCCCTGTATCGAGCGTATATCGCCGTGTTCAGTGGAACAAATTGCAGAACATTCTAATGGCGGGCACCATAACTTCATGTATGAATAGAAAGGTCGAGCGTCAAACCGTTAGAGAAAGCCATCACCTTCCTTGAGTGTCACACTTCTAAGTCAATTGCTGCACCTATCCCTTGATTCTGAAAAGCAATTCTGGTATTCCAGGAGTAAATGCGCTGAACGGTATAGGTTTAACGATTGGTCTCAAACGGTTTGACGCTTTACATTTCTCTTCAGACCTTGAATTAGAGTGTCTATTGGCTGTACTGTTCAGCGGATTTACTTCAGGAATACCTGGATTGACTATCCGAATCCCTGGACTGGTGAAGTTATTCAGTCAGCCGTTCTAATCTCAAAGAAGGCGGTAACTATTTCGAATGGCTTGACGCTCGATCTTCTTATTCATAATGAAATGAAGGCCCTCGTCACCAAAATTTATGACAGTACGTACCTTTAAACACGGTGTTTTACTCCCGATACAGCGGGTTAGTTGTTCGGGGGTGAGGTATTCCGTGGGAAGTTTAACACTTCTCGAATGGGTAGTGCTCTGCAACGGCTAGATGGCCTGCTTCAATATTCGAACCGTGAATTGAGGTGTCCATTGACAACAGTATACAGCAGATTTACTCCTGATACACCTGATGTGTCTCTCCGAATCACTAGTATAGGTGATGCTATTGTCATAGGTGTGACATTCCCAAAGAATATGGTAACTTCCTGGAACGGTTTGGCTCTCGATATTCTCACCCATACATGAAATTTAGGTGCCAATCACTACAATATATACTTGTTTGTTTCCTATTACACTAAGTAACGCAATCGCTGCAGCAGGATAGTTTCTCGGTAGGTATGGTAATTGGTAAAGCCTTTGACTTTATACCAATTGCTTAGCGTTCTCAAACAGTTTGACGCCTTACTGTAATAATCGAATCGTGAATTAAGGCCCCCATTGCAAATAGTGTGCAGCGGATTGACTCCTGCAATACGTGGTGTGACTATCGGAATAACTGGATAGGTGAAGCAATTGTTTCAGCTGTTCGGTTCTCATGGAAGGTAGGTTCGTTCTTCAACTATTCGACTTCCGATTTTGCGATTCACACATGATAATATGATGTGTTTCTGCTATAATGTCTACTGATTTCTTTCCGTGAGCACTATACTCGCTGCAGCGTGTTAGGTTCTAGGAAGGTAAAGTATTCGGTAAAAGGTATGACTGAACACCAATCCGTTATGTTCTCCATCGGATCGACTCTCTACTCTAACATTCAAACCAGGAAACAAGATATCTATATGCAACTGCGTTCAGCTGATTGTCTCCTGGAATACACGGCTTGAGCCTTGAAATCACATCTGCAGGTGAAGCTATTGATTCTGCCGTTCGTCTCTCAATGTAGGTGGTAACGATCTAGAGCGGATTGACCCTCGATCTCCTAATTCATACATGAAGTTAAGGTGTCCGTCACTGAACTCATAACTAATTCATTTCTCTGAACATGAAGTTAAGCTCTCGATGAAGCGGGTGAGGTTCGAGGAAGGTACGTCCTACTGTAGAATGGTTGACACTATATCAATTGGTAACGTTCTCAAACGTATTGTGGCGCTACTTTAACATTAAATCCGAGAATTATGGTGTCCATTGTCAATACTCTTCAGCGGATATACTCCTAGTATACCTACCGTGTCTCATCGAATCACAGGATAGGAGAAGCTATTGTGCTATACGTGCCATTTCACGAAGATGGTGGTAAAGCTCTCGAACGATTTCAGTCTCGACGTTCTCATTCATATATGAAATTACTGTGCCGTACCAAGCAATGTATACTATTTAGTATCTCTGAATACGAAGTAATGCTCTACAAACATCGGTTTAAGTTCTCGGAGGATAAGGTTTTGTGAAAACTATTGACACCATCCCAATATATAACGGTCTACAAATGCTTAACTCTGTACTTTAATATTCTAACCGCGAACTAGGGTCTCCATTACCAATACTGTACAGCGGAATGGCTCCCGGAATACCTGGTTTGACTCTCGGAATCAAAGGACAGGTGAAGTTTTTGACTTATCCTTTCGAATCTCAAAGTATGTGACAACTATCTCAAACGGTTTGACCCTTGATCTTGTTATTCATAATGTAATTAAGGTCCCTGCCACTGAGGTGTTTATAGATTTGATCCTATGAAGATGAAGTTATACTCTCGAAACGGCCTGTTTGCTTTTCCGAAGGTAAAGCCATGGTTAAAGTGTTTGACTTTATACCAATTGGGTACGCTCTCAAACGGTTTGTTGATTTACTGTAATAATCATACCGAGAATTAAGGTGTCTATTGCAAAAACTCTTCAACGGACTTACTCCTAGAGTACCTGGATTGACTCTCCGAATCACAGGATAGGTGAAGCTATTGACTAAGCCATTCGTCTCTCGCAGAAGGAGCCAACGTTCTCGAGCAGTTTGACACTTGATCTTCTGAATCATACACCAAGCTATGGTTCCGGTCACTAAAATGAATAATAGCTCCTTTCTCTGAACACGTACTTTTACTCTTGGTCCAGCGGGTGAGATTCTCGGAAGGTAAGGCCTTGCGTAAAACGTTTGAATTTATACCAATTACTAACGCTCTCAAACCGCTTGACTATCTACATTAACATTCATACCGTGAATTAGGGTGCCAATTGCCAATACTGTACAGCGGATTTACTTCCAGGGTACCCGGTTTGACTCTTGCAACCACAGGATAGGTGAAGCAATTGACTTAGCCGGTCGATACTCAAAGAAGGCGGTAACTTTCACGAACGGATTGTCTCTTGTTTTAGTAATTCATACATCGAACTATGGTTCTCATCACTAAAATGTGTACATATGCGTTTATCGCGACACGAAGTTATACTCTCGGTACGACGGAACAGCTTCTCGGAAGAGGACACTTTCGGTAACAGGTTTCACACTATGCGAGCAGGCAACGTTTTTCAACGGTTTGACGATCTGCTTTTGCACTCATACCGAGAATTAAGGTGTCTATTCAAAATACTTTTCTGCGAAGTTACTGCCGGAATACGAGGCTTGACCATTGGAATCACAGGTTAGGTGCAGCTATTAACTTAACCGACAGACTCACAGAGAAGGTGCTAACGTTCTCTTAGCTTTGACACTCGATCTTCTAATTCATATATCAAAATAAGGAATGCCTCTGATATAATGTCTACTAATTCGTTTCTGTAAACCCAAAACAAGACAATACGTACGGCGGCTTGCGATCCCGGAATGTAAGGTATACGTTAAAAGGAATGACTTTCTACCAATTGGTAACGCTCTCAAACTGTTTGCCGCTCTGCTTTACTATCCAATCCGTGAATTAAGGTGTCTATTGGCAATACTTGTGAGCGGATTTACACCAGGAATACTTGGTTTGACTCTCTTAACCACCAGGATCAGTGAAGCTATTGACTTGTCGCTACGTATCTCACAGAGGGTGGTAACGTCCTCGAACAGTTTGACCCTCGATCTTCTAATTCATACAAGGAGTTATTGTGGCCATCATTGATATGACCACTAACTTCTTTCATTGAACACGAAGTCATACTCTCGACGAAGCCCGTGGTGATCTCGGAAGGTAAGGCCTTCGCTAACACGTTTGATATTATACCACTTGGTATCACCCTCTCAAGTTTCGACGCTCTACATTAATATATATATCGTGAAATAAGCTGTCTATTGCCTATACTGTTCAGCGGATTATTCCATGAATACCTGGCGTTACTCTCGGTATCACATGGTAGATGAAGCTATTGACTTAGACGTTCGTTAGTAGAAGAAGGTGGTGACATAACAGAATGGTTTGGCCATCGACCTTCTAATTCATACATGAAATTAAGGTGTCCGCCACAAAAGTATATTCCGATTTGTATCTCTGATCATGAAGTGATACTCTCGATGCTGCGGGATACGTTCTGGTAAGGTAAGGCCTTCGGTAAAAAGCTTGATTGTATAGCAATAGGTAGCGTTTTGCAATGGTTTAACTCTGCTCTTTAATAGTTATATTGAGAAATGGCGTGACCAATTCCAATAATGTACTGCGGGATAAATTGCGGAATGCCTGGTCAGTCTCTAGGAATCGCAGGATAGGTAAAGCTACTGGCATATCTGTGAGACCATCAAAGAAGGTGGGAACGTTCTAGAACAGCTTGACCCTCGGTCTTCTAAGCCATACATGAAATAATGACGCCCGTCTCTAAAATGTACACTAATGTGCTTCTCGGAACACGAAGATATACTCTCGATACAGCGTTTTTGGGTCTCCGATGGTGAGGTCTCCGATAAAATGTTTGACACTATACCAATAAGTGACATACTATAACGGATAGACTATGTACGTTAATATTTATATCGTGAACGTCGGTGCCTATTGCCAATACTGTACTGCAGATTTAATCCCGGAATAGCTGCTCTCACTCTTGGTATAACAGGATAATTGAAGCTATAGGCTTAG
>NW_027471067.1:0-29622 GCF_051020765.1 Lasioglossum baleicum
TCATAAATTAAATAAATAAACACTGTTTTCCACACTGAGCACGTAGACTTCACGCACGTAATACAGAATAATTCAATCTGTAAAGAGATAAATATGAGATACACAACTGATTGTTCGTCCAACGCAGAGTACCACAAGGAAATGAAAATGATCGCGTGGGTAGTAACACACGACTTTTATAAGCAGTTCACCAGTGGTCCAGAGAACCTATCGTCAATATACAACCGGCTAAAAGTTTGTGTATTCACATTCCAGATGCGAGTGTGTACACTCTAAACATAATGCGTGACTTCATCACGCGATATTCATGTAATAACTTAATTAATCTCTGCAAAGATGAAATAAACGCATATAGAATCGTATATAGAAATAAAAAAATTAAAACGTTGATGTAATGTATCGATTAGAGGTTAGGTTCAATAACATCGTTTATATTTTTAACGATGAAGTATATATGAATTACACTTCACTCAATCGCACTTTGTACATGATATAATAACGTTAATGGTTTATTTTCACGCCTGATTTGTTATAATTTTTTAACTTTGGCCATTTTGTTATACTGTATATGGAATGCTGCACGATTTTTAATAAACGCATAATATGATTATAAAATTTGTTATTAGCAATTCTTGGTTCGATTTGTAAATATTATTTCTAAATAACGTTAATTTAAACTTTAAAAGATATTCACAACGAATCACGTTCTACTACCATGCCATCTGTAGCACGGTATGCGGTAGGAAGCACTGCATTCAATTAATTTTGCTTGATCTAGTTCCTTATTGGTTAGAAACTACTAAGCGTGCTTTACAGTTGCAATTCCAAAGTGATTTTAAGTCAGTTATGAAAATAGAGTAAAATTAATTATAAACTACAACAAGGCAGTGCAAAAGCTCTAAAGTGGTTTGTCATTTTCAATTCTATTATTCATTGCCATTCGGGTATTTATTTCACAATCAGTGACGTTTGAAGTAAATAAGGTTAACTGTAGATTTATTTATAAAGTTTTACAGTGTAATATATAGTTAATTATAGTTATTGAAGAAAAATTCAACATTCTTATAGAATATCCAGTAAAATTTTGGATACTTATCGTTTTATAGGTGTAATAACATAGAAACTAAAAATGAGTTTCACGTACAATGCTTCAAAATCTCAGGCTAGTACCACTTCTACGAGCAGTGTCCCAATTTCAAGTAAATTTTATATTTTATAATAATCAAAATATAATTGAAAGTTTCTTGCTATTTCGTAACATTAATTTTTCTTGTAGCTTTCACTTTTGGAGTTGGCGGCGCTGGAGATGCAGCAAAATCAACAGGCTTTTCGCTTACATCCACACCAACGCAAAATAAACCTAGCAATGTCTTTGGTACCGGATTAACTAATACACCTGCCAACCTAGTGGCTTCAGTTTTGGAACATCTGTTGCAACTCCTCCAAATACTGCACCTTCGCAAACTCCAAGTTTAACCTTTAGTACTGGTACAACTACAAGTACCGGTATAACTCCTACAGCAACTACTACAACAGCACCTACAGGATTTGCTGCGCTAATTTTAATGTAAGAGGTACTACTATTTCTACAACAACAACAGCAACAACAGCATTTGCATCCAAAACCACTTACTGGTGGATTTGCTTTGGAACCAATAAAGGACCTGTATCTACTGCTGCAACTGGTTTAACATTTGGTATACCAAATACAATGACAACAGGCACTGGATTTACTCTTTCTACAGCACCTGCTGCAACTACTACAACAACTACAACTACAACAGCAACAGGTATTAATTACTCAATTTTTAGTACGTGTTAAAACAATTCAGCTTTATTCTATGAAAATAATTCTTGATTTTTGGTTTTGTAGGTTTCTCTTTAAGTACAAGCGGAACAACTTCTGCAGCCACAGATTCACTTTTGGTACAGGAACAACTGCAAACTAGCACAGCAGGATTTTCTTTGAATCAAACTGCTGCACAGCAAGTCTTACAAGTACTCAGGCATCTTTGGGTACAACCACGACGTATGTCTGTCTTTTGACTATTATTACATAGTATTAAGTTACCATAATTATGTTGCTTATTAAATTAAATATAACAGTGTTAGTTCATCACGGGTTCGCTTCAACCTGCTTCTATAAATTCGTTTGAAGAGTCTATCAATAAATGGACCTTAGAATTAGAAGAACAAGAAAAAGTATTTGTAAATCAAGCTGCTCAAGTAAACACTTGGGATAAATTGCTTATAACCAATGGTGAAAAAATAGTAGCACTCAATCAGGAAGTAGAAAGAGTCAAGATTGAACAACAGCAATTAGAGCATGAATTGGACTATGTTGTAAGTTATTTATTGCAATTTATTAAATTACGTATAAAATTAAAAAACTTGTATTTATAACCGTATATTTACAAATACAGGTTGGGCAACAAAAAGAATTACAAGATTGTTTGGTACCGCTAGAAAAAGAATTAGCGTCTCTTTCGATCTCCGATCCAGAAAGAGAATATACGTATCGTTTAGCAGAAGATCTTGACACACAATTGAAACGAATGTCAGAGGATTTAAAAGAAATCATTGAACATTTAAATCAAGCCAATCGTACTCAAGATTCTAGCGACCCAATTGTTCAAATCGGCAAAATATTAAATGCACATATGAATAGCTTACAGTGGTTAGATCAACAGACAACTTTACTCAGTCAAAAAATACAGCAGATAGATCAAATGCACCAAAATTTTAGACAAGAAAATGAACGAAGTTTCAGCTTAGCATATAATTAATGATAGTCGCCGAAATTTTATAACTGTATAATGCGGAGAGTACATTTTGTACCAATTGTTTTTATGCATTGAGAAAAGATCCAGATTGTATAAAAAAATAAAGAATTTATATTATATTAAAACATTATTATCAAAATCAACGCAATTCAAACAGCTACCGAAGGCAGGAAATAATGTATTTTAAGATAATCTGCTAAATGTAAGAACAAATTAATCATTTTATCTTGAAGTATATTACATTTCACGCCATCGGGATGTACGATATCCCAGGCCAAAAACATTAAAAATTTTTTAATATCTATTGTTGCTGATACTTTATCTTCCCGATCTTGTTGACTGCAACTCCAAATTTGCAATTCTTGAAAATGTGCCGATACCGTGGCGCTATCGTTATCAATTTTCAATACAAGCGTGCCGGTATTATCGGCACTTAACGTTAACCATTGGCTCATATTTTTCATTCTATCCACGATATTTCTTATGTATTTAAGCTGAGGCATGTCAACTGAAATCTAGAAAAAGAACTATTAAAACGGAATATTAATTAAGAAATAAATAAAATACGATGGAAAAATTGTCTATACATCAAATTCGGGAATATTTGGTGCTTGATGCTCTGTCCATTCGCGTCGTGGTATAACCCTGACAGGTACATCGTGCAAACATTGTCTTGATTCTATACTTAACGAAGGTAATTCAATTTCTATCGTAAGACACGGTTGTCGTTTATTTGTTAGTTTGATTTTCACACTTTTCGCAGTCATTCGTAAAGAATTTAGAGATCTACCGAGCATAGTAGGATCGAGTTCTAAATAAATTTCATTTTGCTCTTCGGACACTCCATTCATAATATACTCAGTAAAGAAATGGGTTTGAATTAATTCTGCCCAAATTTGATGCACGATCATCGCTGACACTGAAGCACAACTCGTTCGATGTTAAACGCAAGGTACATTGTTTTGTTATTCGAGAGATAGTGTTAATAATATCTGAAATAAAATTGATTCTTATTAATACTTACTCGTATATAATCATCATCTTTCTCGTTGAATTTTTAATGTACAATTATTTCAAGAACCTGTCGAAAAAGGTTAGAAAATATTTGTAAACTTTAAACTCACTGGTGAAGTCTCTCATTGCAGTTACATCCACCATTCTACATCTGAATTTCATCCTTCGGTAGTACGATGTAAAATTTCTTTAAGAATAATAAATAACGAAAGTTATTACACGTAAATGAATTTTACGCGGGAACTTATGTTACAATTTTTACCAGTTTGATAGATGATAGTTTCTCTTTGCAAACTATAACAGTTAATTTCACTATTCTTTACTTACAAAAATAATACATATTATTCCATATTACCTATATTTTATTAATTCAAATTTCCACAAAAGATATCCTCCAGTGTGAAATAAAAAAATCGTATGCACATAACGTATTTAGATATGCTTGAAAAATCTAAAAATAAAATACGAAAAAGTTAATTTCCAAAAAACAAATTAGCTTAATAGAATAACTTAATAATGATTATAAAGAAAAGAAGAAAATATTTTACTTACTCGATGCGTTCAGAAGATTTGTATTACCGAAATTCGTAACGTAGTTAACAATTCTCTCAACAGATGACACTAATTTGCACGTTTCCACTAATTTTCGCGCGAGAAATTACTCTGCGTGGTGCGAATGTCGAATGACCTATAATCTGGCGACGTGAAATCTAAGTCTCTTCTGTCAAGTTTTGTGTGTAAACAAAAGTAACACATCAAACACATACATCCGATAGGTCGTGTCCTTTTGTGTCACGTATAGTTCATGAAAAGTGTTCGTACTTTGACATATAGTCTTCGATACGTCTTCTCCCTTAGAGGTTGCGAATCTTTGTTGTTCAGTCGAGGGTGAGTTCGGCCATGTTGTCAAGTTCGACGACCGACGAAAATTTATTGTAATAAATCGTGTCTTGTTAACCGTGTTTCTGGATCGGGTAGCCATCAGCGAACAATGCAGCACTGATCGATATGCGGTTTATCAGAAAGAGGTGAGTCTCTTTATCTCTTTCTCGTAAAACGTGAACATCTTTGTCGCTTCTTTTATTTCTTTCTTTCCTTGACGTTCCATAATTAAATCTAGATTACATATATTCCTACAATATCATTTGCTGCGATTGATTTCTCGATTAAACATACAAGGATTAAAGATAATTTAATAATTAATTCCGTTCATAATAACAAAATCTTCAACTAAATTAGAAATTTTTAAAATGTATTTATTTTCATAATACGTAGTTTACCGAGATATTTTTTCTTTCGATGCTGTTTATATTTAAAAATTCTCCAAGATCGTAACAAAAACACAGGATATTTTACTTTTCGTATTAAATTGAATATTAAACAAATATACAATTTAATCGATTTTATTCATTGCTAAGAATAGAGAGGACTTCGAGAATTAGCGAAACAAATAATCTATGATATTCGTCCTATCTAGTTTAAGACATTGGAAGATTTGTATTGTTCTCAAGAAATATCCCCATGGTAGAATATTTAAATGATTCGCATGTATATTTTTTCCATTATCGAACGTCTAGTCGAGGCAGGTGGTAAAACACGTGGCTTGCGTAGAGACATGCACCGGTCCCGTATTTTTCTTTCCTCGTCTTCTTTCATCTGTTAGTCTTTCTCCTTCAGGCTTCCGCTTTTCATCTCTCTCGGTTACTGTTCTTCGCACTAGTGTGTTATACATATTCTATCCTCGTATTACATCAGACGCTGGTATGAAGAAAACGCGTTATACTCAAGGTTCTCGCCCTAAGATATGTTAAAACATAAAGAGTAGGTATATTGTTTCATATGTTTCGCGATACATATGTCACGTTGTAGAGTGACAACGGTGTTAATGTATTTTTATAGCGGTTACTTTAATATATTCTTACTTTGAATTTTCGCTAAATTCATTTCTTTCTAAAACTTATCCCATCGATCCATCATAGAAGAATTATTGATCTTGTGAACGACAATTTCGAGGTTAGCCACTATCTTGCGTTGCCAAAGTTTTTGCATCGATATCGTCTTTCTCATTCGCGGATCCGGTAACCCAGAAAGGTATAAGGTAACGACATGCAGAACTCTTTTCGAAAGGGTCAGCTTTCTCTTTTCGAAAGAAAATATTCCAGAGAAACAATTGAGTGTACGGTGTACCCATATTGGCGCCACGCGCTACACAAGAAAAGCGTATCAGAATACACGTTGCGTTGAGCACACTTATGTTAAGTACACTTGCAGACCATGGGGGTATTCAAGCGGCGGCCATATTGATTTTTGTTACGGAAAGTGTTTTTAATCCACGTTTCTGTAAATATAGATTTTTAATATTCTAGATTAATTATTTATTAAACGTGTACATAAGATTAGATATAGTATATAGTAGAACTTGTATATAAAATTCTATTATATAGAAATTGTATTTATAAAACAGATTTTTAGATAGAATTATTCGAACCATAATTCATATCGGTATCTATCTAATTTACTTATCAACATAGCACTTAAACGACAAAAAATAAAACCGTATCATCTATTTAATGTTTAACAGGCGCCGCGTATCTGACCTGGAAAGCCGTGATTAACCACAGACACGTTTCGCGCAAACTGGATCCTCCCTTCCGACATATCATCAGCTCTGGTCCCATTTCCCTATATTTGCTTTGCAGTAAAGGCAGAGCAACCAAGAAGAGCCGTAAAACCTACCGATAAATTCCTCCTTTAACAAGTCGTTCCTGGAACGTCGGCCTCGAATGGAACTTCACGTTTCTTCGCTTACATTATTAACCCTTTAGCGTTGAAGGCTTGAATACCTTTACCAGCAACACCTTAAATATAATTCTCAGGTTTTAACATATAACTTTCTGTGTGAATAAAAGATATGTTCATTTGGAAATTTCTGTAATAAAATTAAAATGTTCCTTTTATGCCTTGTACTTACACTTTGAAATAATACACTCGAGACTCGAGTTAAATTCTTAATCATATTTTTCAAGTTGCAGCGAATTCAAGTAAATATTTGAGACACACATTTTGTATTTCAATATAGATTATTACGTGTTTATTCTAGATAGTCAATATACATGTTCCCTGACCTATTCAAAAGTGACACTTGTATTTCATGATAGTGCGCTTTATTTCTATCTCTATCTTGTTCTTTCCCACAAACCTACTGAGAAAGTGCAATGTAGCTTACAAACAAAAAAAGATACGAAGCGTAATAATTGTTCATTATACGTTTCTATGTATTATGGCTTGGAAATCTGTCCTCCAGAATTGATGGTCCAGATGGTTCGAATCCACCCCTGATTCATTTCGAGTTTTCGAGCGGTCGAGAATCTGTACGACCTTTGCAACCCTCTTCTAACTCATTTCGTCCATATTGCATTTTATCGATTCGCATCCTTCTTAATGTTGCCTTTACAAGTCTAATATCTGAACTTTGATCTAAAATCGATAATCTTAAATTATTCACAATAATATTTCATAATTTAAAGTAATGTATTTGTAAACAAAAATGTCTACATACTTGTTCGTCATCTTGTACATTGACTTTGTAGCGAAAGAAGAGATATTATAGTTTGAGATTTGCGAAACATTCTGATCGACGATTATTCGACTCATTGCCAGTTCGTGTCCCTTCATCCCGACATTCAGGGCATATAACGCTTCTACTTATCAATATTAACTCGCCTGTTGGGAGATAGAATGACGTCAACTCACGGACTCGATGTCGTCCCGCATGGCAACTGCCAAGGCGTGTTGAGCCAGGACGCAAGGACAAACGCCGCGCATAGCGCACGTGGTGCGTTCAGGAATACATCATGCTGTATGACACACACACGCGCATGCGCATACTCCGCACTCTGGCGCTGCTTTCACACCCTCGTACTTCCCATTTTCGACGCCCCCTTTCCATTCCTGCTATTTTCTTTACACCTTTTGTAAACTCTTCCTTCTTTTTTTCGAACGCGTTTTCTTTCAATCTCATTTCCGCTCGTTCCTCCGCTGTTTCTTCTTTCCTTTCTTCCTATAATTTGCGTCTTTTCTGCACATAGTTGATTCTTTAATATGACTTTAACCCTAATTACGAATGCTTCTATGCTTGTTTCGTATCTTAAAATTTTACCTTATTTCCATTTTCTTCGAACGCGTTTTCTTTTAATATCATTTTCGCTCGTTCCTCTGCTGTTTCTTCTTTCTTTTCTTCCTATAATTTGCGTCTTTTCTGCACATGGTTGATTCTTTAATATGACTTTAACCCTAATTACGAATACTTCTACGCTTGTTTCGTATCTTAAAATTTTACCTTGTTTTCATGTTTTTCGAACGCGTTTTCTTTCAATCTCATTTCCGCCCGTTCCTCCGCTGTTTCTTCTTTCCTTTCTTCTTATAGTTTGCATCTTTTCTACACATGGTTGATTCTTCGATATGACTTTAACCCTAATTACGAATACTTCTACGCTTGTTTCATACCTTAAAATTTTATCTTATTTCCATTTTGCTATTGATTTGTTCTTATATATATAAAAATTTTATTTTCTTCATTATCCAGTCTTATATATTTTATTACATCGTGATATAGTATTGTTCCATATTTTTCTTATCAAAATGGAACGTCATTTTCTCGTGTCTAACTCTCATTGCTCCCTCGATAGTTTCGTAAACGTACGAGTTTCAGTTTCACTCATTCCTCCTCTCTTTCTTTTATCCTTTCTTCCTATAAATTGCATCTTTTCTGCACATGATAGATTCTTTAATATGACTTTAACCCTAATTGTTTCGTATTTTAAAATTTTACCTTATTTCCATTTTGTCACTGATCAGTTCTTATGTACATAAAAATTTGATTTTCTTCATCATCCAGTCTTATATATTTTATTACATCGTGATACTACTGTTCCATATTTTTCTTACCAAAGTGGAACGTCATTTTCTCTCCTCTAACTTCTCATTGCTCCCTCGATATTTTCGTAAACGTACGAGTTTGTGCGCGCATGCGCGTCGCAAGCGTACCCTTTCTACGTCCCCTCGATGTCGCGTGAAGCCTGCGCTCACGGTATATATGTACGTAGTTGAACAGAACCCATCGCTGCTCGGCGAAAGAGACGTGGAGGGGTCATTTTGTCTCGGTTCGTTTCTGTGAACGCGGCAGCTGTCTTCTATTTGTCTTCTGTCGTACCGATGAGCGCGAATCATCGTGGTAGACCGTGGGGTCGCTGCGAATCGCCACCACTCTGAAACACTTACCAGCTCGCGACAGGATGCTCTTTAATCTCGTCCGAGGTCTGATAAAAATGTCTGCTGGTGACCGATTTACATGTCACGATTAGGTCATGTTACCACGTTGTATTTGGCGCCTGGATTATGACTTTACTTATCTTCTCTACTCGGTGGGTAAATTTGGCAACTCGACTTTGCGTACATCTGTTTGTAAAAGTACTTAGAATATAATCGTGAGAATAAGCGCAGATATCTTTGTATCTCTAATTTATTCAAAAATATTCTCCATATTGTAGGATTAAAAACATCGCACTGGGTGAAGATGCAATGGATATAGATTTCATAGGAAGTGTTAAACCGATCCAAATATTTTAATGTTATCTACAGTTTTTCATCGAATTTTGAAACAGACGTTCCTGGACTGAAGGATAATAAATATTGAAGAGTACAGTAAGCGGCCCCTTTCGGACCGTATCTTTTGTCGTTAGCAGCTTCTGATAACGTCGATATTTATGAATTTACGCGAGGGGCTCGAGTTACTCGGGGACCACCCTACGTATACTCTATTCGTAAATGTTTTCTGCGCTCGTATAATTTACTTTTAACCAGTAAGCGAGCCCATTATCGCGGACACGTGTTTCTTAATCCGATAATTAACACGCGCAACTAGAGTTTTAAAAACGAGGCTTCCCAGAGAGAGAAAGAGAGAGAGTGCTGGCAGCGAACTTAATTACTCGGTCGTTAGTACGCTTAAAACAACATACGATAAAATGCTGAGACACGGCCGATGTTATCTCACGGCTCTAACGATCCCGCGGATCCCTGTAATTTTCAATCGTTTCATTACGCCCGCGGAGGCCGACGGAGTTCGAGGACCAGCAGAAAAATCCGATACAGGAAGAGCGTAATTTATGCCGGGTTTTTGACCAGTTACCGACCCACGGACACGAATCGGGGTACAAGTACCGCAATGCGGTCGGTAACTCGCAGTTTCCGAAGTATAGCGCGTTAATACAAGCGAAATTACTGGGTGCCGCGAGTTCCTTGTACCGAATACCAACAGCGCCACCGTCGACGGTTCTCAGTCGCCTTGAGATGCGTTATCTACAAACATGTATATGACGAGCGGACGTGGAACGGATGAGAACCCGGAAGGCGGATTCTCCGTGCACTTCAAAGGGAAAAACCTGTCTGCGTTGTCGAAACGACCTGCATCCATTCTCAGGCATACCGCTCTGCCTTCCACCGACGTATATGGCGTCTGTTTCGTAGCGGGTCCCGTTCGAGGAATTTCATGCTACGTAGACGCCTAATTTGTCTTACCAACTACGTCTAGCGAGTAATATTATTTGACGACAGCTTACCATTTATTTTCCTAGCATTCCTAACCGGTTCTTTTTTCCACAGAACAACACGCTAATCCCATTCGGAACGGAATCTCCTTCATCCTTCCTCATTCTCAATTCCACACGGGTACCAAACGTATGAACGACCAGGGTTGCTTAGGTATAAACATTTTTAAAACAGTTTGTAATTAATTATATATTCAATTCACGCGATATAGCGTATTTATGTTTACTTCGCTTTTGACGAATATCATTTTAATCAGTTGTATTTGTATTACCAGTTGACTGTGTTTTCGCAAAAAATTCAAGATACCAGTTACAATCGAGAACTCGGGTACCGCAATTGGTGCATATCTTACGGCATCGAAAACGAAAAACAAGTTAGAGGGGTACCCTCGGATGGACCACGTGAACCAGAATTTTCTATATAGAGAGGAATTATCCTTCCTCCCATCGAGTCGCTTATTATGATTCGAAGTCAAAGGATATTACGCCATCTGGTGCGACTCGGGCAGTATGAGCAAGGAACTGTGTAATCTGTGCCGGACAATATCACCGATTCAGACGGAAAGGGGGAAAAAAAGATCCGAGCATAATTTTTCGCGCTTCCCAAGCCACGCATATGAATGGTGAATTTTTTTTATCGGGGTAGATCATTATTCTGCGTCTGGGTCTCAGGACCGGCCCAAAGAATTTTGTGACCTGTTCCAGGAGCATTGCATTCATTTCCATATCTATGTATTTAGTGTTTACGTCTACTTCGTATCCGGTCGTCGTTCTGAATAGCTGACAAAGCCTGGCAGACTGGTAAATGAACTAGACGTTTGATATTGAATTCGCCGTTAACTCTTCTTCATTTAATGCCGTTCAATACACCGTTGCGAGAGTGAATAATTGAATAAATCAAAAACGATGTCTCGTTGAAATTGTTAACGTAGAAATCTATGATGTATACACGCGAACAAAGTAACGCAACGAGACTCGTTTCTATGAAATAAATTTAACTATCTCTATTCGTTGTATAGACTGGACCGAGTGATCGTAACAAATCTGGTTTTCGCTCCTCGAACAGTTCCAATTGAGAAAACGAACGAGAGAGATCACGCGTGATATTAATTGTGATAATTGCATTCAATTCAATAGCGTTCCCTTTTGCGATTATAAATGATTAATAACGAGCGTCGCATTCGTTTGCTTAATGTCTTATTTACTATAGACGGTAAAACGAAGGGGAATGATTTCGAGCGATTTTATTGCATTGAACTCAAGATGCAAAAGAATCGATATCGGCTTCACGCGGGTTAGTTTTTGTTGTTCTTTCGCGTTTCGAGAGTCGATCGGTTCTCAGAAGGCAACGGCGAAACCGCGAGGCCTTGCAGAGACTTATATTCCGGATCCCTTCCTCTCGTTTCTTCGTCTTTCTCGCGTCTTCTCTTCTCTTCCGTGTCCCCGGCCACCTCGATTCCTCCGTGCTTCTCTTCATCCTTCTCCTCCTGTTCATTTGTTTTTCTTACTGCACCTCCTTCTCTTTCTCTGTTTCGCTCTTTCAGAACGCAACGAGCACGAGTTAAGGCCAATTCACACTGAATTAACGACGACCGCGGAACAATGCAGGGAATTTGAAAAATCGTTATAGATTTTGCATTCGGTGCTTCCTACGGTAAAAAACGCATGAAGTTTTTAAGACACTTACTTGTCTACATTTTTTTCTCTGCACTTATTTCAAATTTGCATTAATTCCATTTCAAGTACAAAATTCTTCCTCGTGATAATGGTCGTGGTAATTTTAAAGAAATTATTAGTCGCATTTGTCGAGCTTAGAATTAATTTTCAACGGGTTTCTAGAAGTAACAGAATTTAAAGCACCGAATAATTTAATTATTAGTATAAAATAAAATGAAAAATTGAAACGTTGTTTCTTAAAGTGCAGAAATATGGTTGTCATTCTTTTAGTCGGATTTGATGCGATATTGTGCATTAGCCCTAAGCAGGAATAGTATTAAGCCGTTGACAACCGTCTGTTAATCGTGGCTGATGTATCCCCCGGGTGAAGGTGGGGCATTTGTAAATATTTTCCTCTAGTAATGTGACCTTTGCATTTTTCGACTCAAGGCCTACTAAGGGTGAGCAAGCTGACACTCTGTATTCTAATATCGACGTATAAAGCGTTCTTATAATTTTCTCTGAAATAATTTGGAAAAATAATTATCAATAAGTCATCAATTATCAATAACAAATAATTAACTATATACATACATAAAGATATGATTGTTGATTTTTATATTCATACTATGCTACTTCAAATTTTTATTTCATGGTTGTAACACTATCCATCTCTGGCTGAGAAGAAAATTAAGCAAACTCGAATTTGATCGTGGGCGAAGGTATCCTACAGCGAACCGTACTCCTTGTTCAACAGCCCGAAAATTTTTCTGCAGGCCCATCTACCCTCTCTTGCATAATACGTAGGACACCCATGACGTCGGGTCCACGTTAGTTTATGGCGTTCAAAGCCGATGGATGCAATTACACGTATTGTGTATCAACCTTGAAAATGATCGGATCTAAAAACAGATAAAATAGAACGTACAGTATCTTTAGTCTTTGTTTATACCTTATAAAATCAGCTTTAGATACTCGGTTAAAATATACTTTTCTATTAAAACCAACCTGTCGAAGATAGATCATCGTTAACCAAAAGACTTATTAAGAGCAACATAACTTAAAGACCAGTGTGGGTCACAAACGCGCATTCCGCTCAAGAGTGCAGCGTATTTACGAATACGTACACATATACAAGCTCGCGTGTACTGCTGGAGGTTGTTCCAGCTACAGACTCCACGGTGGGAAAGTATTCGCGAACAACGATGCAGACGCACCCTGAGGCGTGCACCGAGCGAGAGGTATTCACCAGAATTAAAGTACGTTCTCACAGCCAACGCATTTCTCTTTTGTTTTCAAAACATTGCCCTGCACTTCCCTCATTTACCGTAACATCGGATCCACGGTGAAATCACCATGGAGACAGCGAGCCCAAGGTCATCTTGAATTTCTCTAAATTTCGCTCTATTGGAAATTTGTTTTAAGCTATCCATCAATTTTGTATTTTCATTTGCCAGATCTTGGTCTCTTCGTTTCTATGGTTACATGTCACGTGTATCCCTTACGTGGACTTACACGTGTATTCGAGTGTTCAACAGTGTTCTTTATGTCTGACCACTTCCTCCGAGTCACAATAGCAGACGCAGTTTTATGAGTATTAAAAGATACACAGGCTGTTTCTTACGGGTAACACCTGTATTTGTACTGCAGCAATGGGTTGAGTCGTAAGAAAGCATTAAGATACTTTAATTTCTACATTTTCTTCTCTTCTAGTCGTTATCATTTAAGGTTCTTGTCGCATTCAGTTTGATACCTGAAAGCAAGCATGAACATAAGTTAACTGTACATCGACGAGTCAATATTATATATGTTTGCAGTAATATATTATAATAAAAATTTCCCAAGGAAAAACTTACCTGATTAAAAATTGAGAATATTTAAATTTCAAAATTTACAAACGTTTGATTTATAAATCAAGTTTAAATATAATTGTACAAGTGATTTTTTAAATGGACACTTGGTACACATAAAGGATATCTTCCATCAAATCAGTTATATAAGTGACACGTCTTGACAATAGTCTTTTTAATTCTCTGAAAATGACCACAAGTTAATTCAAAACAAAGACTGTTCCCTTCTATATAATACGAGTGTAAAATTACGCTGAAATAATTTTTTTTTACTTACGCTTTAAGCTTGCAACAGGATTTCTGTATAATACAATTTTCATATCTTTTGTCATAAAGTTTAAATGGTTTGTATTTGATATGCATATCAATGTTGCGTTCTTAAAATATACTTTACTAAGTGTCACGAGTTCCATCCGTACACGACGTTTATTGTGCCACGTTTACCTACTTCTAGATCAGCAACCCCCATAAATACATATATACTTCGACCGCGAATGTAACACTAGATTTACGAGACCCGTGAATTTGACGGATGGGTTGCTTCAATTATATACGATATTAACAGATTTAATTAACTTATATTAAGTCTGTTAATATTGCGATTGTTTTCAAATTAAACCCATCGTTTGTTTTTTAAAGAAAATATATGTGGTTTTCTTTACCCTAAATCTGGCGGGTGTCCGTAGAAATAGGTATTCAAAAAACCTCCGTAAACCTAGTGTTAAAACGCGCCATCTGTCGTTGCACATCCACGTTAATCAATGCGCATCTTAAAATTACCTTTCCGTATATTCTAACTGACCACCTTCCGTCTGTATTAATTTTCAAAGAAGGAAGGGTTAACGAGAAAGCTTGCATCGCGGCATCCACTGGGAGACTATTTTTTTAATGGGTTTGAATGAGTGTACGCATGTAGCGACACGCACACAAGGTCAGACGTGAAGCGTGTAGGGACGGTCTGCGTTTGATAGTCTGTTAATATTGCGATTGTTTTTAAATTAAACTCATCGTTTGTTTTTTAAAGAAAATATGTGGTTTTCTTTACCCTAAATCTGGCGGGTGTCCGTAGAAATAGGTATTCAAAAAACCTCCGTAAACCTAGTGTTAAAACGCGCCATCTGTCGTTGCACATCTACGTTAAACAATGCGCATCTTAAAATTACCTTTCCGTATATTCTAACTGTCCACCTTCCGTCTGTATTAATTTTCAAAGAAGGAAGGGTTAACGAGAAAGCTTTCATCGCGGCATCCACTGGGAGACTATTTTTTTAATGGGTTTGAATGAGTGTACGCATGTAGCGACACGCACACAAGGTCAGACTTGAAGCGTGTAGGGACGGTCGGCGTTTGATCGCGCCCTCCGCGTACCATCTCCTCGTCCCGTAGCTTTCCTGTCCTTCCCTAGCTTGGTGGAGCAGCCGCGACCGTACCTTTCCCCTCCACGTTGCTAACAGCCCAGCATGAGAGCATGTTAGGGACCGTCCAGGCGCGCAGGCCGCTGGCAAAGCAGCCGGTACCTTCAGTTCAAATCCAAACGGCGACTGGTTGAGACGTTTGCGCGACTCTGCTCGATTTTGGGCGCGCGTCGCGACAAAGCAACCCGTCACGAAGTTCTTACAAGTTTTGCATAATGGACAACCAGGCCGGAGGAAACTCGAGGATCGATCGATGAGAAAAAACGACCGACAAAATAACGACGAAGCGCCTAGACCCTGTGTGACCGTGTTCGCGTTCCGTGTCGTGCTTTTTTCTTCCTTTGTACTTCGCTGCCTCAGTGATAACACATTTTTTCCCTCGCTGCATTCGAGTGAACGCTTTTGCACTGTCGCGACGCGTGCGCCCAAACGTTCACCCCCACTTTTCACCATAGACTGTGTGGAAAGGCGACTAGCCACGTTTGTTATTGTTTCTTCTCTTGACGCATCGATAACTTCGATTTAACGAGATATACCTACGACTGGTTATTACACGGTGGATACACAGGGAACTAGAACCAAGAAAGCATGCTGCGTTAAGAGAAAGAGAGGAAGGGGACGAACTGAAAGACAGAGGCACACGAAGTTCTTATGTTTCCGCGTGCCTCGTGGAAGTCACAAAGGGTTTTATACATTGTAAACGGCGACGCGTCGCGAACGGTTGACAGAGTTACATCGAACGTTGTAAACGCGATCGATCATGCTATTCGTGTTAGGAAGGCAGCGAATTGTTTAACAGTGGCAAGGAGGCTGAATATTTATTGAAGCTCTACGGAAAGTATCAACGGAATACTGACGGAGAGTTTCGACGATGGTTCGTGGTGTCAGTACTATGTAAAGCACGTACAGTACCGTAGGGGAGATAGAGAGAGAGATAGTGTGTTCAGAGGCTGTGAAGTTCGAGTTTTCGGGACCGGATCCGTCGAAAACCATTCAGAACCCCCTGACCGCGAGTTTTCTTGGAAGACTACCCGTGAGAATGGAAGTAGTGTCGAGTGGGCTACTCGTACCAGCGAAGGTCGTGGATATTACTACCTACCACTCGTCTTTTTATTCTCCGCCACCCACCGAAGCGTAAGTAACACATGCGTATATCACTCTCGGTCATTTTCACGAATAGTAGACGTATCTTGATTAAACGGTGCATTCCTTAGCTTAATGTTTCCCCATATAATTTCATTACTATGACATTTTTCATATTCCATATTTACTTCTTATCATTATTTATTTCTTATTTTATTTCCATCGATATTTCTAATTTAAATTATCCTTTCTATTTTCGAATAATTCAATGAACAATGAAGGTTTAAAATCGTTTGAAATTTATTATCGGTGAATGTTAGGTTCTTTGTGGTATTTTCAAATAACTATTCGAATTCTACTGTAAGTTTGTCGCTGATTTAAATTCTCAACGATCCTCAATTGTATTTCGCACTAACTGTCAACGCAGTTACGCCTCGAATTCACGCGTTTGCGTCGAAACAAACGAACGTAGCCACTTTCCCGATCGTCGGGACCGTGGAGCTTGTAACATGCGCTGGAAACATCTTGCTGCGTATAACGGAAGTCTCCATTTCAGCGTCGATATCAAAGGATGCGGCCTTATCTCAGGGTAGATTGTAACGCCGGTCTACATACAAGTTTATCCCGTCTACCTAGCTGCAAATAACTTTTATATTTACTTCGAAGGTTTCCTTTCGTTGCTTAGATCATGGAAACCGATAAAAAGCGAAATATTAGAAAAAAAAGAACGTTTAACATTTTACGTTTTACGTAAAAATTGATATCTCGTATTAGGTGCTTAATTTAGGTTGGCAACAAATGGCTATTTGAGTTATTATCAAGGACATAGAACATATTATCAATTTTTATTATTAAAATTATTATTAAAACTATTAAAATTATAACTTAGACGATTGGATCCTAACTTCGTATTTTCTTTAACTTTTTTGCACTCTACTGTCCCTTCTCAGGGGATTTTAAAATTTATTAGTTATTAAGGGATAATAACTTATTCTAGCACAACTTTTTGAGAAATCTATATTTCCCTGAAATTTTCTTTGAAAATTGCAAAAGAAATCAAGTCGAGATATAGTAAAGTTACTAAAATATATAAAAGAAGAGATTTTCGGGATCTGAGAACACGTGCATCCACATTTTCAACACGTGCATCCACATTTTCGCGGAACATTATTCGAAATGCAGAAGGTTATAATAAAACCTTGACAAAAGACGCTAAATTTCCGTGTTTTCAGGTATTTTCGAAAATCGTTAGAGTAGCATTTAGAATTTTTGGAGGGATTTATACGGTCCGTGGCCTGTCCCTGGCCCCGGTTACGAACGAAGACGGACGGGATTTTCGAAAAGTCACCGAGTAGGTTGTAAAATAGCGGGGGGAAGGGGGAAGAGACAAACACCGAGGCAGGCAGAAAGGAAAAGCAGCAGGCATCTTGGAAGGAACCTTAGACTATCCCTCGTGTTGTTGCCTAGCAGATATCCCACTTTAGGCTCGTTTATCGCTTAGAGCCAGAGGGAAAAAGATCGGGCCCCGTATACAAGTCCCAGGCCTGCTTTGGTGCGCGTGCGCGCGCCCGCAGGTCTACAGCCGGGGCCACTCGTTCCCGACTAAAGGAGATTTAAACCCGGTTCCAGATCGAACCCGTTGAGAATTCTCCGGTCGTTTATTTCGTTTGCCGGCGGACGAGGTTGCGTCTTCGTCCTTTAACCGGGGCCCGGTGTATTAACTATTTTCTGAATTGGCTTAATAGCCAACCCTGACCGCCTTTCGATACGCGTCTCGCATTGTTTCCATCTTAAATCCACGTTTATCCAACGTACTCATTTTTGCGTTGAAATTATACACGAGGAAAAAATGTATATTTACAAATAAAAAAAGAGAGAAAACGGTTGCTTGATCCATGGAATTCGATACCTGGCCCCTGATGCATGCTACGAAATGTGGGCTGAAAAAGAGCGGGAGAAAAAAACGGAATTGAAGGAGTATACCTGGTAAATCAAGATTCCAGGACCGTTGAAAACGCGAAATCACGTTTGAACGGGGGAAAAGAAGAAAAAAGAAACGGGTTAAAAGAATTTGAAAAGAATCAAGATGGAAGATATGATAGTATTAAATTCTGTTGAAGTTTGAAACTTTTGCACGTTGTTCGCGACGCAACGCAGGGGAGGATCACGTCTTCGGCGCGAAATGCGGAAACCATGGCTCGTAACGACGTCTCGTGGCACGAAACGCACGTGATTGCTTCCCGAATGATCCGCTGCGCGCGCTGCTCGGCGAAGAAGTGGGGGAAGTCTCGAGGAATACACAAATACATGTGTTCGGAGAGGACACGATTCGGGTCAACGGGAGGAGAGAGACTGCCGAAGTCCAGACGAATCCACGTGCCGGCTTTGCGAGACGAACGGAATGTATCTTAGCCGCGACTTTTCCCCATAAATTGTCCCGGGGGATTTCCTGGAAATCCGCCGTCTGATCTCGGACGTTTTATTTTCTCTCTGAAGGTAGGATGCTACTTGCACACAGGCGGAATAGGACAGGAAACGCGTGATTGGGTTTCTTAGCGATGTCTCAAGTTTTACGGCCTGTCAAGGAAGAACTATGATGCTAGAGGGGAAAGTTTGCGAAACTCTTGCGGTAGAAAAGAACGCGTTTCGTCGTTTTCATTAATCTAATGATATTACGTAACGTATATATTAGAGAATCGCGATAAACCTGATCGAGCCGTCGTCACGCGGATTTACAAGTGCGACGCGTGTGGTCGTTGGTTTCTGTGGAGAGAGAGAAAAAAAAAATGAAATTTCTCTTCGTGTGAGGTTACTCGGACGCGATCGGGGTGCATAATAAACTTAGAAACACGTTCCCCCGGATTGATCTAATTTTAGAAGAAATCCAACGAGCCGCATGGGGTAGGACAAGAAATTCGTAGAATCGCGATAACATCTCGGATTTGTGCATGAAATCTCCGCTAGATCGCGCCGGTGGTCATTTAAATTCGTAACGGAGGCGTGCTCTCTTGGCTGACAATTAAATAACCGTTTAAGCAGCTGCGTTTCTTTTAAAAACATCCGACGAACAATATCGCGAGGCAAGGAGATGAGTATAATAAAGAAGAGATAGAAGAAGACAGAGAGAGGGATGGATAGACGTGAAAAGATGTCAAGTAACAAATTTTTCGAAGGGATTCCAGTTCTTCCGACGAGATTCGCGACTTGGGCCCCTTGAGGAAGTCCCCCCGAAGAAGGAACGACCTTTCTCTGCTTCTCTCTCTCGTTTCTTTGGCTGCTTACAGCCCCGTTCTCTTCTCCTCATTCGTATCATTATTTTCGATGTCGGGTTCGGTACACTCGTTCGAAGGTCCATGTCGTCGTCGATCGTCAGGAGGGTACACACAAGAACGAGCCTGATTTCCAGCATCTGCTCCAGTCAAGAAAGACCGCAGTCTGGAACGACTTTAGCCTAGCAAAGGCTTTGCATGCACGCCTTCTCGTCTGCGACTCCTTCTTATATTCTATTGAGTCTTCCAAAAGCACTGGAGCATATGTTTTCGAATTGTTCTCGACCGGGGGACGGCCAAATGATAGACTGACACCGCATTTCGTTCACCGGTGACATGATGAATTCTAATGATCTCTCCTGCCCTTCAATATTCCCTTCGATCGTATACTGCCATTTATTTCACATTTTCCTTTGTTAATGTCTGTCTGTACTATACGCCATATGCATTTCCCTTCGACGTCTAGTTCTATGGTCATTCGATCGCGTATTAGGTTATGTTTACTTTGCGCTTCGAACGTAATCTCGAGTTAATAGGTTAGGTTCGTTAGTCCAAATGCAATAATATAAAGACCAATTATTTCAACAGATTTTACTCGATCGCGTATTAGGTTATGTTTATTTTGCGCTTCGAACGTAATCTCGAGTTAATAGGTTAGGTTCGTTAGTCCAAATGCAATAATATAAAGACCAATTATTTCAACAGATTTTACTCGATCGCGTATTAGGTTATGTTTGTTTTGCGCTTCGGACGTAATCTCAAATTAATAGGTTAGGTTCGTTAGTTCAAATGCAATAATATAAAGACCAATTATTTCAACAGATTTTAATCGATCACGTATTAGGTTATGTTTACTTTGCACTTCGGACATAATCGCAAATTAATAGGTTAGGTTCGTTAGTTCAAATGCAATAGTATAAAGACCAATTATTTCAACAGTTTTTACTCGATCGCGTATTAGGTTATGTTTATTTTGCGCTTCGGACGTAATCTCGAGTTAATAGGTTAGGTTCGTTTGTTCAAATACAATAGTATGACAGATTACTTTAACAGATTTTAAGATCTGTTCGTACAATTATTTTTCAATGTTAAACAAAGTCCACTGTTTTCAATTTAAGGTAAAATTGAAATTATTGGTAATAAATCGCAAACTATACGATATTGTCGCTCTTAATTAACTTAATAATTACTTTAATAATCAAAATGGAACTTGAGACTTTCTTATGGCTACGGAAAGCAGGCAGCCCGCTGTTTCGATCCGGCACAATGGCGTAAGCTCAGGTCAGGGTAGATAGGATCTGAATTCGGACCCGGGTCTCCTAATCAGTCTGCATTAGCAAGGTGCGCGTGGATCAACCTCTCTATGAGGTTGATTCTTCGCGATGCAGCCTCGATTCCCACGGTGGAATTAAAGATTCACGTGGAGAAAATACCCATCGCACTTGTCATGGGAACGAGCACCGGGTGGCTCGTCGCTCGATTTACAATTGGTCCCCGTACACAGGGTAAGGCGTGGTGCACGACGCACACCTCGAGGAACGAGGGGGATGAAGCTCGCTACCGAGGGGCTTTCCCCCTTTTTTCTTCTCTCCCCCTTTTTTTCAATACTACCACAGCCATAAGGCCACGGGAATTTTCCTTGCCTACCTTGCCACAGCGCATGCTTCACAGCGAAAAGTGACATATGCACGCTGGCTCGGGGTTAGGTTAGTCGGTCATATTTCCCGGAGGACACGAGCAAGACAATCTGTCGTTTTTGCGTTATCAAATTATCTCAGGAAGTTACGCGTCTCTAATTAACAAAAGATTTTTACAATTTTCGATAATTAAACTAAATAACTACTTAAACTAATTAACTAAATTAAACTATTTCATTGACTGCCATAGTTTTGAATTTTCGCAGAGAATCGAGATTATCAAGAATAAACTAGAATTTCATATCGCTGTTGTTAACAATTGTTAATGCAGTTGTTAACCCATTTACTAGCAGTCAAATTTATAGCATTTTGCTTTAGATTTTATTTCAAAGGAATTTCAAAGAATCTAATGATACTTATCATTATACAACGCTAAAATAACATTTATCTTTTCTAATAGTTACTAATTCAAAGGGCTAGAAACTTATTCCGTGACAAATGGCAATCCACTACGAGATATCTCGTAGTTGACAGCGAATGGGTTAACCGCTGTTACGTCATGCCGAAGAGTGTCGATGGAAATTACAGAGGAAAGAGAAATCAGTAAAAATCCCTGGATGGCAATTTTCTTACAGGAGAACTCGGGAACGCGTTCAAACACGTGTATCCTCGTATACACGTGCATCCACATGCATGCGTCATAAGAGCGGGTGCGCATGCTCGGGGAGCGTTCTATTGGGGGGAAGTTTGGCAGTGCGAGGGCATCAAGGCAGGTGGTAGCCAGATGTCTCTCATAAGGACCTCTACCCTGATGTCGTTGCCTGGTCGTTCGCTCTTATATATGTACGGACGTGTACACGATCGTTTACCCGAGTATGGGTACCTATACCTATCCGTGCACCCCAAGTTCGCGCGGGGAACGTGTTTGAACCGGCGTATAAATTCGAATATACATATATCCTGCTCCCTTTCACAGAGGAGTCGTGTATAGGCGCCCTGACTCGTTTAGAGATTCATCTGTGTGTGCGGCGGCTCGGTCCGTCGGTAAACTTCAAATGCAAAAAGTCCGAGAGAAAATTCGCCGGCAGTCCGCCGTCGTGTCTGACGAAAGTTTTGTTCCTTCACGATGGAATTTTTATGATGCGATTAGAAATCGTGTAACACGCTTTCGAGGTGAAACACAGCTATTTCTATTTCCCTTGCTCTTCTCCGCGCGTACAGTGGCGCTCCATGCGTCGTACCGTTGAACTATCCTGGATCTGTACTTTCGAATCGTGTTACCAAGTAGTAGAGGCCATCACTGAGTCCGGCAGCTCATAGCCATCAGTGGAATAGGTATAGGTGTTTCCGTACGATTTCTCGCGTACGTTAGCTTGCTTTCTAACTCGCCGGTAATCGTAAAACTCGATACTTCCAAACATTTGAACTCGATCCCACGAATCGAGTCACACCGATCGTGTTCCTTTTTGCGATTTATCACGGCCAAGCATGGGGGTTGTTTTTACTCTCTTTTTCACCGGCTGTTTCGTCGGAAGGAAGATTCCAAAACGCGTTGACCTTGATCTTGCCTACGTCTTTTTTTCCTCCTCGCTTCTTCACCCTCGTTCGATTCTTTTTCGTCTTATCACCTTGTCGCGCTCGAGACGAATTTCCTTAATGCCATTCATAAATCAAGCGACCGCAAGTCCAGCTAGGCTAAAAATGTACGTGGCTCATTGAGTAACTCCTCTCCACGGACAACAACGTAACGCCATTACGCCGTTCAATCCATGATTATCCACGGATTACACGGCGTTCGCTGACGATCCAACATCTTTCGTGAATCATCGTAGTACTACGTCTTGTATACAGTTACGTAGCAATTGAGATCTCTGCCGGCACGTGCTGTTGAGTCATTTTTACTTCGTTCCGCGTATCGAAGAGTTTATCGTTTGTTTACGCTCCTCTTGCATCGATAAAAACTGAAACTAAAGATGAATTTTTAAAAATTTAATTACCTCTCGGAATCAAACGATAGATATGTGACGGTAAAATAGAAATCTTCGATAAATAAAAAGTGATACTTTACCTTCCTGTATTATCAACTTATCTAAAATGTCGGATACGTTAATATGGGTTAATAGAATAGAAACAGTGGAAATGACGAGATGACGAAGAACTAAATGTAGATACGTACGGACCCAAGGCAATTTGTCACGGTCACCTGTCCCGCTGATGATAGAGCAGCGCACTCATAGGATCCCGTAAGAGAGCGCACCGGTCTACTTGGAAATTCCGCATATTTTACCGGGGCGTTCCCTTTCATCGGTGGCTCCGCGGCACGAGAGCCTTTTTAAAGGCACAAATTGTGGAACGCGCGAGTACATCGTGTGCTGCTGGCCCGTGTGGCGAGGGGGTGGGTCGTGGGGGTAGCAGCTGACGACCAGGGACCAATGGATCCCTTGCACCTGGTCTCTAACTTTGGAAAATCGACGACAGAATCAATTGTGCCGCGCACGCGACCGAACGGTCCCCCGGATGATAACAGTTGCATTGACCCCTACTCTTGACCCGTTACCCACGGAGGCGCAGTTTGCTCCCCAGATAACAGCCCGTTCACTTGAAAGATGATTTCCGTTTTCCTCGGTGTTGTTATGTAATCCTGAGCATAGAGGGCAGAGATAATCGAATCTGGAAGAAAGATTGACGGAGATTAGAATGATCGTTAGAATAAAAAATCGTTTTCATAAATTCCTAGACGAAAATTCGGAACCGATTCTTAAAAATTACCGGAGATTAGAATGATCGTTAGGGTAAAAAATCGTTTTCATAAATTCCCGCATAAAAATTCTGAACCGATTCTTGAAAATTACCGGAGATTAGAATGATCGTTAGGTTAAAAAATCATTTTCATAAATTCCTGCATAAAAATTCTGAACCGATTCTTGAAAATTTCCGGAGATTAGAATGATCGTTAGGTTAAAAAATCGTTTTCATAAATTCCTGCATAAAAATTCTGAACCGATTCTTGAAAATTTCCGGAGATTAGAATGATCGTTAGAGTAAAAAATCGTTTTCATAAATTCCTAGACGAAAATTCGGAACCGATTTTTAAAAATTACCGGAAATTAGAATAATCGTTAAGGTAAAAAATCGTTTTCATAAATTCCCAGTCAAAAATTCAGAACCGATTCTTAAAAATTTCCGGAGATTAGAATGATCGTTAGAGTAAAAAATCGTTTTCATAAATTCCCATTCAAAAATTCTGAACCGATTCTTGAAAATTTTCGGAGATTAGAATGATCGTTAGGGTGAAAAATCGTTTTCAGAAATTCCCAGTCAAAAATTCTGAACCGATTTTTGAAAATTGCCGGAGATTAGAATAATCAGGGTAAAAAATCGTTTTCATAAATTCCCAGTCAAAAATTTTGAGCCGATTTTTGAAAATTACCTGAGATTAGAATAATCGGTAGGGTAAAAAATCGTTTTCATAAATTCCCAGTCAAAAATTCTAAGCCGAAGAGCGAAAATTACCGGAGTCTAGAATGATCGTGAGGGTAAAAAATCGTTTTCATAAATTCCCAGTCAAAAATTCTAAGCCGAAGAGCAAAAATTACCGGAGTCTAGAATGATCGTGAGAGTAAGAAATCGTTTTCATGAATTGCTAGACGAAAATTCTGAGCGTAAGATTGAAAATTGTGAAGAATATTTTCTCTTGGAGGAATTTCGGACCGGGATGGAGATCCCTGGTTGGTCAATAATCCGAACGTTGACCTCTCTAGTCAACAGAGTTCCACTATTATCGCTGCAGTGGGTCTTTCGACTGCAAGCCCATGGGATATCTCTCTGGTGTCGCCTTTGAGGATACGTTTCTCGATCGCATTGAAGGCCACGCGATATGATCTTGAATGGACACTTATGGCGAGAAGGTGCTGTGGGCCTGTGCTGTCTGGTTTTCCCGAGAAACCATGACCATGGGACACACAGACGGTGGACATTGCTCGGGAAGGGACATCGGCTGGTACGCGCAATGACCTTATTGTTGCGTGACGAGCAACAGGCGGACGGAAGGAAGGTGAAAGAAAGGAAGAAAAAAGAAGATTGCTAGCCTTAGGGCTGTTCGTTGCAAAAGGTGGGGTGAAAGGGGGACGGAGTATGGCAGACAAGAAGCAAGGAAGTGGCCGAAAAGAGGGGAAAGTTCGGAACTTCGGCAGATGTCCATAGTCGCGGTCTTTTTTCCTCTCCCTTTCTCACGAGACGCTCGATTTTCGTCGTGAAACTCGTAAATTCGAAGGGGAAAATGATCGTGTAATCGTGTATCCGGGAAATAATATCGTTCGATGAATAGCTTCGTTAACCCTCTTCCTGCCGTGTCATTCGAACAGTATTTATTATCCGGAATTCACGAAGATTTACCTTGGTAACACCGAGTCTATTTCACAAGCAGATTGGTATAAGGCTAGCTTAAAACCAGCTTGGATCGATATTTACCATACGTCGATATCCGTCACAAAAATGGTCCAATGACAGTCCAATATTATTCGGGTTAAATACGATTTAATACCTATTAAGCCCTTAAGCATCGAGCTATGTATTCCTTCTGTGTGTTGCTTAAGAATATACACGATGGTCTCGATTGCCATGGTATAATCGCTCGATCAATCTCAGTGGTATTAGTTGGCAGACATTCTGGAAAAAATAAAAGAAATTTAGTATTGTATGGTTTGCCAGACCGATACAAATTTTGAAGTACATACCTTTTGTAATTAAAAAGTCACACGTGCGATAGTCGAAATGCAAATGGTGAAAATACAGATCGATATCGAATAAAGGTTATTAAGGTCCACTAGAATAACTGTCATCGGGATTGTACAGGTCTTAAGTCATACAGCTTTCGAAGTCCTAGACAAAGGGGGCAGCTGTTGCACAGCACCTGCTTGTGTCGCCACCTTTCAAGTAAACGCTAAGTGCGAGAGCTTGTTCATTCATTTCGCCTCGCGACGAGCGGCGATTTCTTGTCGTCGAGGTTGAACCAGCCGATTGGAAATTTTGACCGGACGTCCTCGACCTCCGACGGTAGTTTCGCATGGCGATTCGTGGAGGGAAGGGAACTTAGCAACCGATACGTTCAATTTATGTGTCGCTAACCTTAAAAGAAATAGGGGGAGGCGAAGAGGGCTTGACTCTCGTGTTCTCAACTCGTTCGAATTTTCAAGACAAAACCTTTTTAAATCTACGGTTCGGTTGCGAACTGGCTCAGCATTCAAATATTCTCGCGATGTTAAAATAACGTTGAAAATATACTCGATATTTTTGTCACCGAAATAATCTTGGAATAATTTTTCCTCTTCGCTCTTGCACGTTTCGCAATCCTTCTCCGTGTCCAGTAATTTCAGCGTCCCCTAGAAGTTTTGGCAGTTAAGTCAGGAAATTGCAATTACCCTTTTGACCAAACCGGAAGTCAGAAGAACCGAGGTAAGAGGATAGGAAGATATAAAATCCAACGTGATCCGATAGCATATCCTACCTTCCCTTTTCCGGTGTCAACTTAGTATCCTCTACACTTTCATTCGCGCCTTCTTCTTTCTCCTGTTCTTTCCAATTTCTCTCTCGCTCTCTTCGTGTCTTCTTTTTTGTGTCTCCGTTTCCTCTATGCCATCCCATTTACTCCGTTCATGGGAGTTACCGGCCTAAATTGATTAATGAGTGTCCTGCTCGAGCCGCTTCGCTTGTCTCTTGTTTCCACTGCGACTGTCACGTGTTGGTTAGAATCATGACGATTTTATCAGTTATTCCGCGCCCGTCCACGTGCCTTTCTTTAACTTATCGTTTCCGCATCTCCTCTTTGCTTCCGTTTCCTTCGTTCACGACATTTTCGACTGTTTTATCTACCAATCTTCTGAAGAAAAATTCTACGCCCAGAGATTGCCTGAGGAACAGGAATTTCAAATTAATCGAACAGCTTTAATTGATTAGAATTATAAAAATTTAAGCGGCATAATTACCAGAACAGCGAAATTCAAAGTGGCCATAATAAATATGATATAATGGAATTCCAAGAGCTGAGATAAAATCGTAAGAAGTTCAGCGACATCTTCTATCGGACATACTTTGTGCCTGGTGCTTTACAACTTAAATCAATTTGATGGTATCTTGAAAGATGACCGATCTCATCCCATATCGCTTTTCGCAATCGTCATCAATAAAACGCTGCATAAATATTCATACGAATAGACAGTGAGCATTTTATAATTTATTTGCAATATCTTGAAAAAGCGAAATGAGAAGGGATCGCTTCACCACCGCCCAGGGTTAATAAATATCGTGCGCGCTCAGTGCAGATCCTTTCTATCTACACTAGTCTCCCGGTTATCTCTCCAATGTACATATATATACATATATTTATATACATATCTATATATATATATATATATATATATACACACGACGTGTGCACATATTTTGCGGATCGTGAGAATACCGGAGGAAGTCCTGCGTTCAGCCACGTGCCTCGGGATTTAAACTCAAGGATGCCCGCGACCGTTAGAACTTCCACGAAGGCGAAAGCCTTTACGTAACGCGAGAGAGAAAAAAAATGAACGGATACCGATCGTCTTCGAGTGTGTATTTGCGATTCCCAGCGCTATTTCTATCTTCCTTTTTCGCGTGTGACGACTAAATAGGTAAAGAGTTGATCAGTTGAAAGTTGAATGGAGAAACATTGGAATGCGATAAAATATTTAACCAACTTTTCCTCCTTAGCAACGTCTCCTTTCTTTTGCTAATTTTAACTCGACGATGTATTCCTTCTTTCCTACAACAGAATTTCTCAATGAATAACTTAATTGAACAACGATGAATTAATTCAACGTTTTGTTCTTTTTAACGTAATTAATTTATCGGAATGTTTTGACGATTACGAATACTTTGTTGTGTTCGGTACCCGTATGACACGTTAGATCACACGTGACGAGGAAGCTCACGTGCACGTGTTTCGCATCGTCTCCATTCTCACTTTCAAATTTGAATGAAGCCAATCGAATATCGAACGGAGATTCAAGCATTCCGTGCACGTTCTACGTCCCCTTCGGACTTTCGTTTTACTATACAAAGTAGAAAGTGAAAAGAGCGATGCACAAAAATGCGATTCGCGCATTCCGTCCTTGTGTCTTGCCAATTTTTTAATTCCTTCAAATTCTAACAAACCTAAAAAAGATTATGCATTAGTTTTACATCCTAAATATTGTATAATTTTAATATACAAAATTTTATCTTTTAAATTTTATCTCTATTTTATTTTTTTAATTAATTACATTTCATAGAAATAGTATTTTTTATAGATACTTGTCAGTCCATAAATTCAGATATGGCCGGGGTCAAGGCTCAACGGGTGAATATGTAACGAGTTCTCATGGGTACCACACATCGTAGGGACATGGATATACCGTGATTGGACACCTCCACTCGATACGAAAGCCCGTATCATCCTTCAGATGTTTATGCATTACTCTACGTTGGTAAATTTCTCTAGTTGTATCTAGCTTTCTACTCGTTATCTGAAACTGATTAATTACCACGATAAATCGAATTCCACGAATTTAATCCCGTGTACATAAATATATTACTAACCCCATAGAAGTGTCGAATAACCTTGGCGGGTAATAACATCTAACCTTCCGAAGTCCTATCTTTAAACTCGACTCACAAGGTTACGAGGATTTTCATGAAAAAAAAAATGCATGCAATATAGACTGCTCAACTAACCTCGTCACGCGTGTATCGTGCGATAAATCACACGCAAGTATTTATTTGCATAGTTTCACGAATTTCGCAACCGTTTACCTTTTTTCCCGCGACGCGTCCTGTGCGTTACGAGACATTCCACCCGAATGGCACTCCCCTTTCGGTTCCTAGCATTCTTTCGCGACTGAACGCTTCATAACGTATTCCCGGCTTGTCCACGTCCGGGAACGTAAACATATGTGCACCTGCAGAAAGTCAGTGCATCGAAGATCGCATTGCTAGGCTCCGCCAATTATAAGCTCAATTACCGCGTGTATCACTTCGCGTTTTATTCCTCTCATCGATGTAAAACAGCTGCGGAGATGGAAACGCGTATTTCCTGTGGTGTAGTTAGTATGGTTGTCGCGTGTGCGACTGAGTAAATACACACACGCTTGTGTTTTATGGTGTTGGTCAGGGAGGCGGGTGAACGACTGGAAGCGGTAAAGAAAGAAATAACTCTTACTCGAGATCTGATTGGTCGTCCGATTCGGTAGAACAGGGCAGTATGGTTATTAAGAAATTGCGAATTAGTTATGAGACTTGCCG
>NW_027471068.1:0-29619 GCF_051020765.1 Lasioglossum baleicum
CACTAAAACGATTAAAAGAGGTTTTTTTTAGGCTTTCTCGCAAGTAGTCGGTAAAACCCCTCCTTTCATATATTAGCCGTTCAGTGCACACATCGATTAACTCCATAAAACAAAAAGTTGAGAAATGCGATGAAATTATGTATATTGTTTTTTAAAATTCCTGTTATAATATAAATTGAAATATATAATATAGAATGCATAAATACATATATAGTTTTCATGTAACGGTATATAAAGTTAATAACAAGGAATAGTGAAAAAATAATCGTCAGTAATGTTACAGTTTTGATGTGACTGGCGGAATTAATGGATTTATCAACTGAAAAAAGTAATAAAGTTAAATTCAGTATTTAAATTTTTAAGTTTTTTATTACAGAAAAACTTAGTTTTTATATATTTGTATTACAGCTTTTCCATAAAAATGAATATTGACAATTCTGTTATAATATATTATTTGTGATTAATTCAGCATCTGTATGCGAGGATTTGTCATTTCGATTTGTTGTTAAGTTTTTATAGTAATTATGTTTAACAGGAGGAATGAATTTTAGCAGGTCCATCATGTCTTTTCGTTTTTCCCTTGTCATAGTTCTACCTTCAGGATATAATAAAGGCTGATCTATATTTTTCAAACTTAGCGGTCTACCTACTACAGATTTTCTTATATTAATGGCTTTAAATTCTGTATCTTTATTATAGTCACATTTGAATTGTATGAGATGGGGTTTGGACCTTCCTTTCTTTATCCAGCGTATTTTAAGCCAATTTACTTGAAACCATGTTATGGTAACTTTTCTGTTAATGATGGATTGTTCTAAAGGTTTTGTTGACAAAAAATCTTGGTGGGTCATTTGGATTAGATGAAATGGCGCTGTCTTCTTACATGTTCTGTTACATCGTACCAATCATCTGGTGAAAAAATGCTTTGATTTTTTTTCGCACGTGACTCAATAATGGCAAAATCTGAGTCATTGGGCAAATAGCTGTGTTCGCTTACCAAAAATTTGATATGAATTGACTTAGCTCTTATTTCTGTGCTTTACATAAGTTTCAATAAACTTAAGACAGTTTTAATATTCCTGTTTTGCCCGGTACACGAATCCGAATATGTTACTATTTTTTCAAAGTTTGTAGCGTAAGTCTTGATGTACTTTATGAATCAAGATGAAATTTCTTGAGACCCACGAGACCCTTCAGTTTCTGGCCAAATAAACATATGGCTTATATTTTTACTAAATTCATGACATCCGAAATTATAAACATATAAATTTCGCTTATAGTAAGCAATGGATGTGGTCAGCTTGGGAAAGGGTAAAGTTTTTTCCAAGTCGAATGAAAATACGAAAATTTTTTCTGATGTTGCCATTCGATCCGCAGCCATTTGACTGCAAGCCCGTTCAGCCTCTTCTAAGTGAGATTCCTTTTCAATTTCTGTCGTCTTAATTCCCTCACCGTCTGAAGATTGAGATTTTATTTTCATAGCATCGCAAGTTTGACATGTATCCTTTGATGGCTGTTTAAAATGCAAATTAAATTTTTTAGAGAACACGTTATAATAATATTTTTCTTTTACTGGTAATACATTTTCCTTTTCACATTCTGTGACGTATAGTTCATACATCTTTTTAATATTTAAGTCAGAATTTAAATTTTGTCGTCTTGGATTATGAGCTCTGGTATAGTGGCTACTGTAGGCTGGAAATAACTTTATATGTTTTATAACATTTGTTCTTTACTACAACAATTGTATATTCGCCAGTCACTCACATGATAAGTGTGTTTAAAATATTTTTTGCAAACGGGAATATCACGTCTGTCTTTTCGAAAGTAATATGTAAAAGAATGTTATCTTCGTTCTTTAGTTTCATTCGTGGGTCGTCTTCTTTTTATTTCGTTAACTTTAATAGAACCTCTTAAAAAATATTTTGGTCAAGTAGACTATGTAAACTTTAAAATGCCTTCATGGCAGCCTCTCTCTCTTCCGAAAGAATTTTTTGGTTGCACTTTTGGCGGCATCTGCATGCTATATCGACAAATGTTTTTGCAGGTATTAAATTTCCTCCCCTATTCCTGTATGCCAAACCTTTTGATCTGTTATACTTTTGTACATTTCGTGTTCATTTATCAGGATTACGACTTCTTTTCCTCCCAATCAATGTGTTTGTTGGGAAATTTGTATTGCTGCAATCAGATGAATCCGAGGAAAACGATAAACGTCTTCTTGGACCAACCTTTCTCTTGAAAAATTGTATCGAAGAATCGTCGCTGTTTTCCTCATTCACACTGTTATTAGTCTCACTCATTTTGATTATATCGGTATAATATTTATTTTTTAAATACAATCTGGGAGTAATGTTGAAAAGACCAAGAAAATATGTAGTCCGTGTAATATTGATGAAGTGTACACAGTAATATTGAGCGTACGAGATCACTGTTATTATAACCACTGTTTGCATTGCGCTTTTCTTTGTCTGCTTGCCGATGTGATTTTGTTACCAACATTATTGAGAGGGGGAAAGCATCTTCGGCTGTTTAAAAAAAAAGCGTTCAAGCACAGCCGGATCATGTACCTTACAGTATGGAGTTAATTGAAATGGCTTCTGAAATAAATGACTTATTATTCAGTGGCCAAAAAAAAAATTGCGGTTTAATGGTGTTAATCTTTATTATTCCGGAAAGTTATTATAAATACAAAAAGTTATGATCATACCAAGTGCTTTGACACTAATATTTAAGATTTTTCAAAAAGCGGAGTTAGTCGATGTGTGCACTGAACGACTCATATATCCCTATTATACCTCTAGGCCATCCAATAGTTAGTATCCCACATATTTATACAACTATTAGTGTATGAAGGATTATTCTAGTTCAAAATCCACTTTTATAAAATTAGCCTTTGGGATACGTAAAATGGTAAATTAATATTAAATGGTAAATTATAAGGATCTGGAGAAAAATTGTTGTGGAAAGCTCTTAGAAAAGAGCTTCGAAATGCTTTGAAATCCTTACGTCGTCTAAATCAGGGCCTACTGGATGAGTTAGCCCATACTTATGAGTCCACTCACAGGCCCAGGACGAAAAACGCATTATCCCTTCCTTTTTCTATCGTCCTTTTCAGCATTACAATTACACGGAGAAACTACCTGACTACTACAAATCGAAGGAGATTCCTAAACAGAATGAAAGTTTTAAGAATGCGTTCTGAGTGTCTGAAGTATCTTGGTCCTATCCAAAGGCCCCAGATTGCATGAGAATATGCGTAGAAATGAAGAAGGGAAAGGAGAGCCTGTGTATGAAAGAAAGGGGTGAGGGAGGAGTATGTATAGAATGGAAGTTTTTAAATAGGGGAGTATATGGACGAAGGCCAGTTTAGTTTTAGTAAGCGAGTGCAGTAAGAGTTTCAGTTATGTAAGGGTGAACTTATGGTTCTTTAACAAGAGCTTCTAGTCAGTTGTCTAATCCAGTTTGCTGATATTTCAATAAAGTTATCGTATTCCTACAAGAAGCATCGATAAGCAAGCATCCACAAATATTACGAACTACATAAATAATATCTACATAGATAATATAATTATTATTCAAATGCAGGCATAAGAGTAATCAAATATCAAATATTCGAGTACATCGAAGACAGTATAAAGATATATCGAGTGTCAAGTACCTTAAACATCAAATGATGTCAAACCCCTCTGTACTTAGATCGAAATGTTATTTATAATAATAAATACCGAATTCTGCTGCCTAGATAATTGAGTTATGATCGAAATACGAGAAATAGCGAATACCGGGCATCTAGGCGGCAAAATTAGTGAGAGAAACAATAATTCTTTAAACATCGAATGGCGTGTCTATCCTAGGTTGAAATGTTATACAAATACCGAACTCTATTATCTAGATAATCGAGATATAACCGAAATAGGAAAAATGGCGAATACCGAGCATTCAGACGGCAAAATTATTGAGAAAAACGAAAACTATTTAAACTTCGAATGGTGTGGAACTTCTTTGTTCTTCGATTGAAATATTATTATAAATCCCGAATTCTATTGACCAGATAATCTGATATCGGGCACTGGGATGGCAAAATTAGTGAGAAAAGTAAAAATTGATAAAAATCGAATGGTGTCAAACCTCTTCAAAAAATTGGGTTGTTCGGAATGTAATTTCGTTTTTTTCCAACGGAGGACATAATTGTATTATTTCACAGCCAACTTCACGCTTGTGCTGCATAATCATTATATATTTTGACAGCTGATATAGCAAGGCTTGTTTGTGAAAAATTTTATCCGATTCGTCGCGATAGTTTTTATTCGGTGGCCTATCAAAGATGGAAAGTCGAAAGCGACATTTTCGGCGTATTTTACTCTTTCACCATCGAAAAGGTAAAAATGCGATTGTAGCGAGGCGAAAATTATGCGATGCGTACAGAGAAGATGTATCGACCGAACGGCAATGCCAAAATTTGTTTTTCAAGATTGTGTTCTCGTACTCATTTAGAGAAAACGCCATAACGCTGTTTGGGACTCTTCGACAGTGTTTCTTCAAAACCGTCTGGGACTCAAACGGCTAAAGAACTGGAAGAGCTGTTGTGTCCATCAGCCTGCCCTTCCAGCCACTTTATAATCGGTCTCGGTATTTCCACGGTCAATTGTATAGTTTGCAAAGTTTTCTATCGCTTTATTTTCGAAAATTTCTTCGTGTTCCGAAATGCGAGAAGCATAAACTTTGATTTATCGAAATTCGGCTGTGGCACCGAGGACTCGGCTGAGAACGGGTCAGTGGAGTGTCCACGTGCTCTACACTCGCGAACTTGACCGGGCCCTAGCGCGGGGCCGTAAACATCGAGCGGCCCCGAACGGCAATTTCTCAGGGTCACCGAGCTCGGGTCACCTCGTCTACTATACTAGTACACCTCACCTCGAAGCAGGGGCATTTTTTTTTAAACATTCGTTTATTGTGCACATTACAACAGTTGTATACATATAAAAGAACCATAACGTACAAAAGGTTTACAGATGAAAACTTGTTCTATGAGATCGATGGCTCCCGCGTGGAGCATTCGCGATCTGATAAGTAATCTTACATTACCGCGCTTATCCCTATAGGATAATGTAAACTTAAGAGCTATCTTATTTTAGTGGCGAGTTTTCCTACGTATAGAAACGCACCGAAAACTATACGATTTATGGCATTAGATGGGCAAGGAAAGGGGTCGAAGGGGTATGACTAGAATACATAAATAACTTAATAAATAAATAAATAAATAAATAGGTGGGAAGGGGGGACGGGAGGAGGAGGAGGAGGAGGAGTGGGTATATATCTTTATTCATACAAGATTACAATGTATAAAATTTATGCTATATACGCAATCTGAAAAATTACGAAACAAATGTGGTTAGAATAGTAAAACTAAGGGTAGGGGGAAAAGGCGATGTTTGTAAATTGTTTATTTCTACATGAATGTTTATAAATGTTGCTTAACATTATATACAAGTTGCTTTTAACGCGGATCGAGCCGTTCACGTTCTTGCGATGTGAATCTTCGCGGTCTATTTTTGACAATTTCGTATTAATCTTGGACGCGTTATTAACCGTGTCGTCTGTGTTATACAGAATTGCCGTGCTGTCCGCAGACAGCAGATCAAGGTACGTTTTCCGCGTTCTGAATGTACCCTTGACCATCCAAATGTACAAAGTTTCTGGAAGCTTCCCTTCCTTCGACGTGACTCGCACGAGGACCAAGGGTACGCTGTTGGTCCCGAAACGCCGATCAGCCACGTTTTCCCCGTTTGGCAAACCCCGCAGTTTTCCAACGCGCATCTTGAAAAATCAAACAAAACGGAGACACCTTTGAAACGCGGAGGAATAAAGAGTCTCTGGAACCGGCGAGTAGAAAGAATCCTTCGAGCCAACAAGAAATACGGAACGCTTCGGAACGGTCGAAGAGTAAAAACAGTGGAATCGTTCGTCTGGAAAATATCAAGAATCTAACCGATCACCGACGAGGGTTATAATCACGTCGCGGAACATCCAAGGAGTGTTTCAACCGCGGAACAACACCTTCGTCCAATCGCGGAAGTTAGTTTCCTTCTAATGCGCCTACACCTGTTGGGATAATCGCGAGTATTATCAAGGAGAAGAGGCAATTTGAAACGGTTGCTCAAGATTAATTTACTGGGCAACGCGAGTCGTAGTCGCGAGACGGCCTTGTGACCCCTAGGAATTACAAGGAAAATTGCAACTATCGTCGCGAATTCAGATTAGACTATGCTGATTTCAGTTGTTCGTATTCTATATGCTCTGACCGACCACCAAAGCGAATTTTGACGCTGAATCGTTGATATTTCTCAGTGAAATCTGACTTTCGTAATCATTTCAGCCGTCGCTGACGGAAATCAGCAAATTTCGTAGAAATATGAGATGTTAACACTTTACACTCGATAATTTTTTCGTTACTGGCACATTTTAATTCGAAAATTTTTTACCATAAAGTTAACGATATTTTTAAAACGGTAAATAAGAAATCCTATGAAAATTAAGACATGGAATTATTTTATTTCGTTATTCCACGCATCATTGGATAATTTTAAATTTGATATATCAATTAGTATCGATCTTTAGAATCTGATTAAACACAAGAACTGTAATCATATTATAAGCCCTTCGCGTGCCATTTAGCTCTACGAAACTCGCCGCAAGCGGTAGACGTCAATGCGCGTTAAAGAATCCAGACCAGACTGATAAATAATAATTTAATAGTACTATAGTCAGTTTTACGCGATACTACTGTTGAAGAAGTAAACTTTTGCTTTCCTTTTACTTTCATAAATATTATAAATATCTTAAAGATCATAATTGACAAACAATCATACTGCGAGCTCGGTTTGTTATGTTTATGTTTGGCCCGACTATCTCTTCGCGAGCCTGGCTCGTTATAATAATGTTTGGAATATCTTCATCACGAGTCAGACTCGTTTGAGTGCCAACGAGCGATTCTGCGCTTCTTCTATTTTGTTCGAAAAATACCAGCGTTCTAGATTTCAAAGCCGCAATATAAAATAACGAGAATATCGAATTTTAATTTCAATCTAACATTTGGACCCAAATATCGCCCTTGGCATTTTTCATCGGAGAATAAGACAATCGCTATCGCTATACTTGGCATTTTCGGATATGGAATAAGACAAGCGAAAAATACGCGTGATCGGCGTCATCCGGAACAAAGTGGTCGAAACAAAACGTTGAGTGCGGCGTCATTCCCTAGGGACTGACAGTGAACTTTCCGTTCGAGTTGCGTCAGTCCCCGTGGAACTGACAGTAGACTTCGTTTGGACGGCGTGGATTCTAGGGACTGGCAGTGATCTTCTCGTCTGGTCGACATCAGTGCATGAGACTGGCATTGTAAAGAGTTGAATTATTAATGACAATTGAAAAATTTATGTTAAAACTTAATAGTTTATTATCATTTTTTTTTTTTGTAAGGTTTTAGCTTCTCGTGTTTCGAAGTACATTTCATTTACCGACATTTGACTCTCGCACCGAGGACTTGGCTGACAATGGGTTAGTGGTGACCGCAGACTCGCCGTCGCGCCTGCCGGACATTAGTCCGACGAAGAGACCCGGATAATGGTCCGGCGAAGAGCCCCCTTGGACGGAGAGGCAGGCCGTCGTGGGTGTTTTAGCGGCTACGAATCCCGCATAACCCCGCCCCTCCCCCTCAGGTTGGCGGGGTATATTCTCGAAATTTCCCCCACGTAAGAAAAAAAAAAAAAAAAAAAAAATGGATCCACGTGCTCTACACTCCTGGACGGTTCCATTAAATATCGAGTGGCCCCAATGATGGCCAATTTTCCAAGGAAACACCCTTGGTCCCAAAAAATCGATAGGGATGAATTAGAAATCTTCCAAACGTCGAAGAGCTAAAGTGGAGTTTAGGGTAACGTTGGCATCAGACGCTCACGCGCTGCCGCCTGAGCGGAAAGCATAAAAAATTCGGCACTGCGACGCACTCAACGTATTAATGCCGCCTGGTCCAGCTGCAGATTAACTCTTAAGGTACGGCTGAATTCTGCGTGTGGCTATTTTGCTGGATGGTAGAGTTTCACGTATAACACTAAAAAGTGTGATAGGGAATGACGTTCTGTGCACGAGTACATTCAAATGAAGTATTTCATAATTAAATCATAATTTTTTTTTAAATATATTACACATACTTTAATTTTAACAATTCACTGAATTAATAATATAATTGAGTATGATATATTTTGAAGCATGGCACAACACATAATCCTGCATCACAATTTTCATATTCATAACGAGATCATCGCCTCGTACCGTTCTTCGAACACACTATACAATTTCGGTAACGCTTTTTTAGAATTTATAGATTTGCAGTAGGATGGAAAATGTTTTTCGGTCAGTCTAAACAGATGGTCAACGGTATATTTACTGCAGCTAACGTTATTGTTCGCCTCCCCGTATTTTCTTGAAATTTTTTTGAGTAATGTAAGGTGAAACACTCGCATTGTTACGTTTTTTTTTCAAAACCTATATAGGCAATACGCATTTCATATTGCCACGTCAACTAGATGGATGAAAAATTTCATATGCCATTTTATACTTTTCCGAATTGACTGTACACTCGATATAACATTGTCCCTATTGTCGACTGCACCCATATTAGCAGTGTAATCAATAATACACAATGACTTTTGTACAATTTCTCCAGTCCAATAGTTCATTTTTTTGGTCAAAAGTGACATCCGCGAAAGCCACTATAGTGGCGCGTCGTCCTGAAAGATGATATCCGTAAAAGCCACTATAGTGGCGCCTCTTTCCTAAAAGGTTAATCGCGAGTACAAAGGGCCATTTCACCGGATCGAAGGTTATCCGGCGAGTCGCTTGCACGCGCCGGCCGACGTTTCTCGCAATTAACCACGCTCGAATAATGGAAAGAAGAACCCAGGTTCTAAATTCACTTCCGGGCAAGCTATCATAGAACCGATGGGACATCGTGCCCCGACCGATCGGCGAGGAAGAAAACTATCCCCCGGCATCGAAGGAAGCAGCTGGAGGGATGGGAATTAATTAAAAGCGAATATCGCGGGGTCTCTAGCTTTGTCGCGTTCGAAGAGGAATCAACCAACGACAAAATGGCAGCAGATACTGGATCTCTGTGTTCACCTCGAAGAACTTCCTCGAGCGATATCCAGGGCTCGGGTGAAAACCCTCCGCGCGATTATATTCCATGTAGGATCGTTATTGGTGGAGAGAATCGATTAAAATAATATCGCAAGTTCTGTGTATGAGAAACGGCCGATTTTTACATCTTTCTTTGCGTTAGGACGCGATATAGAAGTTAAAATTCACGAATGTGTAAAGGGCCGTTCTATTCCCCTCCTTCTTATTCTTTCGTGGAGAATGTGCGAATTAATTAGACAAATTTCCAATCCTCAAAATAATAATTTGCCCCACCGCTTCGGGGACTTGCTCGTAAAGCGGTACGTCAAACAATACTGATCAACGCCGGCAACGAACTTGGTGTAACTGAATAAATATTTAACACACCGCGTACACTTTTTTAGTCAAACTTTTTCTAAACAGATATTTTCCCGCTCGCGAGACTATTATCTATTATCCGCAGATTTATGACAGCTGTGTTCAAACGATTTCTCACGGGTCTGCGTTGTTCGCCAGAGATCAGTAGGTAACTGTTCACTCTCTACATTCATTCCCAAAGACCGGACGCTCGAGTCATTTCTTTACAGTTTATTATTACTTAAAGTTTATTCCTTTACAATCCAGGCCCCTTGACTCGCGGACTCTTAAACTCCTAATCCTCGACCGAAAACGCAACAATCAACCAATTTTCCTAATCCCTTCATCCTCAAAGACCGAAGGCCCGCGACTAGGGGACTTTAGTTTAGTTCTTTATGACTACGGTCCCATAATTCAAAGATGCCTGAAATACCCAAACAATATTCTATCTTTCCAACAAAACGTAAACAAAGAGACGATTAGCCCGAAGCCTCTCCAACCATTCATTCCATCAATAAACCGAACGCAGCACATCCGCCACCCATACGCACCCCTAAACCAACAAGCCTCCGAGTCTGAGGACAGCGGCTTATTTCTTTATGACCAACATCCCCGAGACTCGGTGTTCTTCAAATTCTTTACCCGAACCCTAATAATCGTAAACTTCCAAATTATGTAAACTTCCCTCTCCATCAACCAAGGGACACCCTCCACTAATCAAGTCACCAATGGAAGAGGAGACAGCCACCACGCACAAGACACATCCACTAGTCACGCCCACACCACGAACTATAAGGCACGCCACACCACACGGACGGAGGAGATCAAAGACAGAATCGAGGAGAACAACACGGCTCTCACGCCGAATCAGAGAATCGGACCAACGGCTCTCACGCCGAATCATACGAGCAAGACGAATCTCGAGACAACTCACACGAGCACCAGGAATCTCAAGGAGAATCAAACGAGTCACTAGACAGTCAAGACACTTACTCTATCAAACACGCAAGCAACATTGTACCCTTGAAAATAAACATCTTGTTAAGTTTTAAAACAGTCTGCGTTTCGTAAAAGATCGTAGACATTCGTTCGAATAATCTACCCAAAGAAGTTTCGGACGAAACAGTAACCGAGCAATCATCGGTGTAAAAGCGGTGTAAAAGTGGAACTGGATTGAACTTCAATTTCCATCTGACTATATTAAATTACGTTCACCGATACTTGAACTTTTGATCACTCGATTAGTAATTTGTCGCGACGCGATAAAGAAGTTTAACGTGCCTCGTAGTCCTTCTTATGCATTGACTTGCGATTAACCGAGACGAGCACCGAAAGCTTATGGCAACCAGTCATCGGTGCCCTCCTGTTTCAGATTTCTTACTAGAAGGCAATTGTGACATACGTCACCGATTGAGTAGGAACCGTCGCGATCACTGTCCTCCTGACTGGGATTCGAGATCAGAGGGCAGTTATCCGAAGAATTCAAGACGTCATTATTATCGGCGTCCGGATCACAGGCGTCACCCATGCCATTTCTATCCGCATCCTCTTGGCCACTGTTCGATGTCACTGGACAGTTGTCCATGCGACAACGCCGATCATGGCAGCGATTTCTTTCAGAAGTTCCATCGCTGTCCCTATCCAGGCCACAAGTCAGCCCGTCTCCTGCCTATCCGATGCGATACTAGAAATTATAGAAGTTATAGTCTTTGCGTTTTAATGGTTTCTGATGTACGGTTTATTGACATCCTATATTACGAGAAAATTCATTTTAGCATACACAGAAGTACAGAAAAATATTTGATAAAAAGAATAGAGAATTTTCCTTAAAAAAAAAAAAAGGTATCAAATAATTAAAGTCACCTAACTCGTAATATATTCAAATAAAAATTAAGTTAATGCAAAAGTTAGATGCGTAATATCGAAAAGTTAAAGAAACAAAAATGGTCAAAGCAGGTATGTGATCTTACTCTACGTGAGTATTCATTGGTCTCGATGCAATTACAATCTGCGTTTTCGTCGCAAACAGTTATTAAATCTGGACAGAGACTGTGTCTAGGGTGACAGCCAACTATTTGATTTCCTATGAAACCCACACTACAAGCATCACATCCGAACGAATCCTGAAACGACAAAAAATGTGTTTTGCTGCAATTAATATATAACTATATAATATATTTGTTGTAATTAATCATATTCATATATTATCTATAAATTATAGATAATATTTATTTTTCATTTAAAACAGCATTACTGTTTACAAATTACCTCCGTGTTAATGCATTCCATATACGGATCGTAGCCTCCACTTTTCGCATTCGTTTATATCTTGACAGAATTGCATACGAGTTCTTGCGAATTCCACACCAATTCCTTCAACTATTACCCCAGTGTATCCTGCTGGACGCGATTCGCATCTGCACCCTGGACGGCGATTCACACATCGTACTCCGGGATGGCAAGGTTGCACTAACTCGCACTCGTTTAGGTCATAACACGTGGTACCATTACCAGCGAATCCGTTTCGACAAGAACCGCATCTAAAAATTAATTGTCTAATTAATAAAACATTATTCTATTTGAAATTCGTTTCGGGTCAAATAGGGATCAGATAGGGTCGAGTCGGGTCCGGGCCCGCAAATTATAAGCGTCCCGAATGTCTACGACAGTATTTTCGAATCTGGGTGTTTAAGTGGAAAATTTGTGAGGAAGAATCAGAGATCGCCATACTTATATCGTGTAACGAAATTTTTTGATATCACCTTCGAATAACAGATCTTACTATCGCGTATCCAAAATCTTTAAGATCCGACTTCAATTTGGAATACTTAATTTTATCTTTGGTACCTGATTTCACTTTCAGATATCCAACTTTACTTTCCGACTTAATCTTCGGGATTAGCATTCCGGACTAAATTTCAATTTCGAATACTTAATTTTACCTTCGGTACCTGATTTTATTTTCAGATGCCCAACTGTTCCGATTTAACCTTCGGGTACGTGAAGCATTCAGGACCAGATTTCAATTTCAAATACATGATTTTACCTTCAGGTATATGAGACACTCAGGCTCAATTTCAATTTTGGGCACCCGAAACATTCAGGATCCGATTTCAATTGCGAATATCCGATTTTAATTTCACGTATCCGAACCTGAAAAGGTACCCAATTCGAATCGGACCCGAAATTTTCAGTTCCCGAACACCTCTAGCATAAATACAATAATCTGACATTCGTCACTAATATTTATACGGAGTTAACTCCTTAACCTACGATTTAGATTCGAAGATATTGGGCCGAAATCGTATACAAGCTCGCGCAGCGTTCGAGTCATTCACACGACTTGTGTAACACGCTGATCGGGACAATCATAAACATGACGGGCATCGCCCGTGGTTTTGTAATAAACAATTTGTAATAAACAATTATTGCATCAAGCTGTAATTGCATATCAAATATTCCACGTAATATTCACTTCTAGCCCGACTATCGTACGCGGGCTATGGCCGTAATATTTATGTTTGGCCCGATCACCGTACGCGGGCTATGCCCGTCATTATTGGTTAAGGGGTTAATTTGACATCGCGTTGAAAGTTAACGTGTGAGGTAACTTGTGCTAATTACTATTACCTAAAATACGGTGGATGAAGTATTAGCTGACATTGCACTTCCGAGTAACAGGGATGCGGCTTGCAGCCATTCCTACGACGTTCACATTGCTGACCATCGCCTCCGTGACCGGTAGGACATTTTCCATAACTGAAAAGTATTTATGCTATTAAAAGCAATACAATATGTATGAATATAAGATAGAAGATAAGATTTATTGGCTACGAACATAAAAACGGGGAAAGTAGTTTCGTGATAGAACGATTTTTCAAAATCTATAAATTATTGGAATTGAAATTAGAAAAAATAACAAGAATTTATCATATTTTGATTAATGAATAAATACTAATTCAAATGGTATTTTTAATTATATGAACGTAATTGAATTTGAATAGATAACGATACTAGGTGATAGAAATTTTGCTATTGATTTCGGAATTATATTTAAAATACATCAAATTAAGAACGAGTGATAAATAATTTACTTTTCTTAGTATGTGAATATATGAAGTTTTCCTTTTGCATAGAGTATAAAAAAATTATTATAATAAAATTACTATAAAGAAAATTATTACAAAAAATATAACATTTCCATAATATTCAACATAGTAGAACAAGTTCCGTGTTACTTAAGTTAATAAACTTTATTCACTCAAAATTCGACGTTCCTTTATATTTTGTGAAGAAAGGAGAATTTTGACTAAGATTTTCGTACTTCTTATAAATGTATAGGCTTCACTATACATTTTTATATGAAATATTTCTTCGTGTTTCCGAAGGAATAGATAATTATAACGTTTTAATAGAAACTTATGAATCGAACATAGTAATCAATTTTTCTTTGTTAAATACAAAAGTTAATCACGTGTAATGTATACTTGTACAATATTTATTCCTTCAAAAAAATACAACATTTAAATAATAATGATATTAAATATTGCTGGAAAATAGTATAATAATATAACAATAACAATAATGTTAAAATATTATTCAATGTTAATAAATATCATCAATGACAATGAATTAATAATGATACGTAAGGTATCAATTATTCAATCAAAATTTGTAAATAAAGAGAAAAGTAATCAATGTATTGACTACTCCATTAATATTAATAGAAACTATTATTTTCCAAAGATTTGTCTCTGTTTATGTGACGGTCCATTTGAACTATCATTCATATATGAATGGTAATTATAATACTATAATCATTGATTACACCTGCATTTACTCATTCAGCAGTAGAACGCAAAAATCATTTTATCAAAAAATAAACTGTAATAATAATCGTTAAATTACATAATGGAACAAGATATCTTAGAATTTTAGCCTTCACGATATAGCAAGGCTCTGAACTAAAGCATCAAATTGATGCAATTTGGTGCGTCGGTGCAATTAGACTGTACTTGAATTAAATGTGTTCTCCTCTCATGTATTCTTTATTCTTTTGCCTTATATCACATATCTAACGCTCTACTAACTAGCCTGCAATTAATAGGTAACAACAGGGGGTCTGTGGGATTCTTCCTCACTAAACCCCCTGCGGTGGTCCGTCCTCTTCGCACAGGGGTGAGCCCGGGATGACAGGCAACGCTTTCGTGAATCTAAAGCACCGGTGCCTCCCCGCGCTTGAATGAATGGCTGTGCCAACTTAACCATGGTTTATGGAGAGGGCTGGCTAATATTCCATTCTATTAACATCGCATTATCCGTTCGTCAAATTACACGCCAACGACTCGGTTTTTCAGGAGCCGGTCCTGGCACAAAGTAATCTTTGCACTCATCGTTTCGATATCTTAGGATCACCTTGTTCCCTTAAATCTGACGATATCTTATCAATAACCGTGAATATATATTGCATCATATTCTACCAGATCTCGTCGTCATAATATGGTTAATTCTTGCGTTAATTTGGAAGAGTTGCGAGATCGCTTCAACGGAGGTTCGTGGTGGATCTTTTTCTTACGTTAACTGATATTTTCTCTCTTGGCTTCTTTGTTAATAATTCCTTGATAAACTGCAAGTTTTAAATATTTATAAGCGAGGAAGCATGGGGGAATTTAGAAGCGAAAGCTACAGGGAGGGTCGAGGTAAAGAAAGTAGTAGACATAGACAACCGGTAGTCGGTGCTTCTCCTTTCTTAGTCATTCGCGCAGCTTTAACGGAGGAAGGTGCAAACGATTACGACGCGTTTGTTCATTAATTTATTGATCTCCCTGTTAACGTCTTTGCTATGGAAAACCGCTATAGTGAATCTATCTCGGCCAGTGAATCTGTCTTCGGATACGAACGATCACTATACAGAATCTTGAAGGAATCAACAATCGACCGCTGAGATATTTTATAACGAATATAAATTTTAGTACCATTACGAACGGTTTCTCTTAAAAAAATATTTAATCAAATAATTAGTCCTTCGATGCTACCAAATTATTTTTTGCACCATCTATAAAATACTTGAGAAAATATTCAGGGTGGGATAGGGATTAATAAATCTACATGCATCGTTATCGATCTTTTCGTATCACTTGTATTACCCGCGAAACGATCTAAAAATTTAGAAATTTAAAACGAAGGAAGAAAGGGGAGCAATTTTTTGTGTCCACAAAACGTATTTTCCAAATAACTATAGCGTAGCATTTACCAATGGAAATAAAATTTTGCGGGCGCTTGGCCGTGTCAATTCGCAGACGATACGTCCACTCTCGCAAACGTTCGCGATTTTATTTCGAATATATAAGCGTAATGGATGATCACGTCGTGGAATCTCGCACGGACAACCTGGGCTTGGTCAGTGTTCAAAAGAGCCGTTTGCGTATTAATAACGAAGAGGTACTGTTACTATATTATTTTGACAAATTTTTTTACTTGATCATATATACAAATTATAGGTTTAAGATGGTATTCATGAGGTCCATATTGAAACACTAGGTACATTAAACAATGCGAGTTCAGGTAGGAGAGGTACTTCAAGGTATATTCTACAATCATGTATACTGTCATGATGACTTATACTGGCTATGTACAAGCAACAATGACTACTAGCGGTATAGCTACGAGAGATAATACAACATATCCAATATGTAATCAACTGGATAATCAAACTAATCCTGCATCTGTAGATACAGAAGAGGGTCGGTTTACACCTGAATGGATAGACACACATGGTAGAAAATAAATTTAATGTATTTGTATATTTAATTGCTGTAACTTAATGTAACATGTGTATTAGGTGATCAAAGAGCGAGACGGGCACAAGAATCACGTAGTACGTGAATCACAAGAACAACAAATTACAGTTCCTGAAGAGCAGCGGGGAGTAAAATTAGGCCTCGGTCATTCTGTATTGTAATGCTTTTTAGTTGGAAAAGCTTCAAGTTATGGTGATTGGAACACGACACTGACTTGCTACGCTACAGTTCTTGTCGTAGGTATAACACAGTTTGTTATATGTAATCAAATAGTAAGATCTATATTATGAAACCATATTTTCAGGGACTTTGCTTAACATTATAATTGCTGACTATGTTGAAGAAAGCATTGCCTGCTTTACCGATCGCCACCAGGGTAATTGTTGCTCCGTTTGCAGATAATTTAGCGAGCGGGCAAGTGTTTATTTAACTGTAGGTATGATAAGCATAACATTCATAATTTGTTACAAAAGAATAGTGCTTATTTATATATTGATCGTCGAGCTTTTAAATTTCGTTTAAATTCGTCATTCGTAATGTGTCATTTACAAACTTATATCACGGTATATTAATCATCTCGTGACATGGTACAAATCAAGATGAAAATGTGCGTTATAAGAACTGGATGGTCCAGTATTTTTTAATGACAAATATTTGTTATCGAACAATTACATTGGATAGAAATCTAGTATTTCACAAAAAATGCTCAACACACATATATACATTTGTAAGATGAATAACAAAAAACGGTAAATAACAATTGCATTTATCTGATATCCATTTCACTTTATGTGAGAAGTAACATTTAAAGTCCTTAACAAGTTTTAATCGTTCATTACAATTTGTAATTTTCTCCGTTTCATAGGATGCAAGAATATTGAAGAAAAGTAATAAAATTAATCGAGCTATGACAATTTATTATCTGTCTTTTTATTTAGAGAACACAGATCGAATAGATCAAGTATAAAAAAAGCGGTTGATGGCCATTTTTTTCTTATTTTTTTCTCGGAAATTGTAGGAAACATGAGGTATAACGTTTGTCTAAAGAATTTGCTGAACGTACAGACTTCGCGGATATTAATTACTAGTACCATTAGCTGTCTAGGACAATTCCTCGGGGTTTGAGGTTTGTTTATATACAGCCATGAAATTTTATTTTAGTAGTAGAATTATTTATAGATACTATGGACGAGTAGAGTTACTTCGTGAAACAATTTTTGGATAATAAACGTGATTATGGTCGTTTAGCTTTAAAATATCTCAGCTGAATAATTAAAATATTACAAAGTTTTACTTACTTTGCTGCTATACTTCTGACGCATAGAAATATACAACTCTGGAAATCTTCTGTATCTACGCAAAAGTGCCTAGCAATCATCCTCTGCCATAACACGTACCTCATATTCGTAATGACTGGAGGTGCCAGCTCCACGTATCATGATCCATGTATCAAAATAAAAATCTATCCTAAACTAATGATTCTTTATTATAAATAGTTTTGATTACAATTTTCTTTAAACCATGTCAAGATCCATCGATTGATGTAATAAAAAATACAGTATTTCATTTACAAAAACAGTAATTCTCGTAGTTGTTAAACTAATATCTTGGAAAATTTAACATACTGACGATTTTTTTCGTTTAACAAATGGTGGAAATAGTTTTTAAACAATGACACTGTACCATAATTGTGTTTAATTATTAAGTATTACCATAATTGTTATATGTATATGTAATTATGTATGAAAATTTATCACAAAAAGTAACAATATTTTAACAATAGTACTTTATTTTATTCTATTAGTACAAGATAAATTATTACACCTATGTAATCACATAAAAATTCTACAAGATCTTACCTTTTATCTAACAAGTTAGTTCATTTTCCTTATTCTCTATTTTAAAAATTACAACATTACACAAATAAATAAAACACAAAAATATAACTCAACATAACAAAAATATAAATAGCACGTTCAGAGTATTTAGGAACACCACTTCCGCCGGATAAAAAGAAAACCTCTTCTTTAGTTTCTTAAAGCAAATCTATGAAATAAATAAAGAACTGTTTATTAGAATTCGATATCTTAACAAAATTATAGCTATGAATACGCGGATAGATTGACACGCGGCCAAGATCAATCTTACAACTTTTCTCTAATAAATCTCCACCGATCAAAAATTTCAAAATTCGGTCGTAATGGTCTTCGCGATTGGAACACAGCTTGTACACGACTAATTTACATGTCGTGTTAAAATGTATTAAAATATATTTTAAATTGTGATTAATATATATTAAATACATTATGAACTTTTTAATTGAGTATTTGCAATGTATTTGTAATATTCATGTATAGTAAAATACCAGATAAAGTTTAAAATATTCAAATAAAAAATTAGAAAATATCACGATTTTTCGTGGCATTTAGAAAAACTAGTAATTTTTAAATTCTCGAAACTCGATTTTGGAACTGAAAAATTTTGAAAATCTTTTGAGGAAAATGAAAATAATTTATTTATACTAATTACTAAAGTTAGGAAATTGAGCATAAATATAACAATTTAAAAATTAAAAATAGTAGTGAATATATCAATATTTGATTAAATTAAATAAGATTATGTCAATGGAATAAGATAATTGATAAAAATTATCTATGGAAGTTGTATTTAAAAATACAAATTTATATAATTATATCTTAGTTTAATATTCGTAACATTTAAAACTAGCTATTTAATACATATAATTAATTACACAATAGTAGATAAGTAACTCACTTCCAGAATAAAAAAAATAAATTATATACTTATATAATATAATAATGTCAGTATTGTGTAATATGTTTATTAATAGAAGATTAATAAATTGTGAACATAAGTTTTAAAAAATAAAATTTTTGTTAAGTATGTCAACATTGACGTAGCGCACTACATCTAATCGTTGGTTGTCCATTTGGTGGGTTATTGAAATGTCTAAATAAACGCCGATTGTAAACCTGCAATTATATAAATAGGTAAAATTGTTTCACTGATATTAAAAGAATCTTAACTGAAAAGACATACCTTGCTCGAGCAAGTGTTTTATTATCATCTTTTGTCCAGTCCAAGTAACACAGATTTCTTGCATACGATATCCTGAATTTTGTAACTCTGGTGTTACTAATGAGAAGTCAATGCATGTTTTCTTAGTTCTAGCATCTGGATTTACTTGTTTAACCAATCCTGTAATTTCTCGTAACGTAACATCCATCCTGTAAATATAATAAATAAAACTGTAGTTGATTATGACACAAGTCTATCTCTTCTTACTGATATTTTTTGTTTTATTCATTGAGTTTTTATTAAAATAATGTTAACATAATGTTGTTAAAAACATTTTACTATGTATATATCTGTAATTTATTTGAAGAGACATTTCCTGTACTGTGCGCCAGTATATCATATCTGCCTGTATTACAAAATACCCGGAATAAAAGTGGACATGACTGAAAATTTATATACAATTGGTATTAAAAAAATGTATGTAAAATTATAAATTTGAAAGTATTAATTTTTAATATATTTTTGGAAAATTTATATTACATACTTTTTCTCTATCTATCGGTTTTTCTGGTAATTGCATTTCACCTACTATGGATTATATTGTTGACGTCATATGTATGGTTATTATATAAATTTAGGTACTAAAACACAATTAATAGTCATTTGTATTGCTACAGAGAAATAATGAATTAAACTTCAATGTTACACTACTTTCTCTAAATGTATGTATACAAATATTTCGAGTACTATACTACCGCTTACAACGTACTCTATTGGGCTGAAAGTGTACTACTTGTAGATACATTGCGCTACTACATGAAATTAGCTTTAATAATTTAATGCTCGATCTAACTAATATAAGTCAGTTTATATTCTGAAAGAAATATAAAATTCAAAACGAATTAGTTGCCTTTTTCTATCTTTAATTTACATCTCTACATATTATAATTATCTTATATCTCGATAATTGTTTTTAATTTTTCGACTATTCTCTATTGAATGATCTACTACGTAAGCGTGAAAAGTTCTAACCGGTAGAATTCGTATTCAGTGGTGAATGTTGTATTTACAAACAATTTTGAATTTCCAGTGATCGTTTATTTGATAGTGTTTCTAACAATATGAGTATTTCTGGCAAAACTTTCTATGATAAAGTTCACTGTTTCGACTTATAACACCAGAGTTATTGCAAAAAATTTGCGATGAGCCTGTGGTACAACCTTTTGTAAAACGGTTTTGTGAAAATGTAAATTCCGTCAATGTTCTGTCAAAGGAATATGTTAAAATGTAATATTGCCATTAATTAGTTAATAAAAATATAATTTTAGCATTACATTAATATTGATTATTATTCAATATTTGCATAAAAGATAAAGTTTATATAATAGCTTAATGATAATAATAAATCTTTGTAAGTAATAATATCAAATTTGATGTATCATAAGCATACAAGAACATTCATTAATTTCTACTTAAAATAATAACAATGATTAATGTTTGTCTGTTAAATAAATTGGTTTATATGGCCTAATAAATTTAATGGTTTATAGTTTAGAAAGAATGAACTACAAGATATGCATATATGGCTAGAGGTTCTGAACTAGATCATGCATTGGAAACTAAGCTGGAAGCTACTAAGGATGCTCCAGATTTATTAAAAATCGCATCTTTTGATGACATAGATATTAAAGATTTTTATATAGAGTTTGAAATAGTGAGAGACTCCTATAAAGAAGATGAAAATTATATGTACATGCTACAAAAAGGGATACAAAATTTAAAGTAAAATTATTGTTATAAGTATTATTATTCAGATAAATCTAATATTATCATACAACGTATTATATTATTATAGGAAATTAGAGATTAAATAAGATGAAGATATAGAGAAAGAAGAAGAATGTCTAGCTAGAGAAAATATTGAAGTAAATAATGCATATGCAGTGTGTTTTGAAATTTTGGAACAATTCGATATACAAAATCATGAATTTTTTAAAGAAGTTGAATATCCTTTGAATATTTATGCAAATGCAGCTGAAAATGTAAATGATTTTTTTATTTTATCCATAATGTATATAAATAAAAATTTATGTTTATAGAAAGGAACATCATTATTATGGACTCAAATGCCATTAGAACTATTTATTAAAAATAATTGATATAATCAATATTTAGATGTCTATATAAAACAGGAGTTTGGAAATGTATCTGAGAAAGAGTAATCAATAGATTCTAATTATATTTTTTTAATGAGCAACAGTGAAAGGAAAGAACATAAAAACAATTGAACAGTTAAAAGAATTGGCATTGTGTAAAACAAAGTAATTAAATATTGATAACTATTAGCAATTAATTTTAAATGTACTTCATATTTTATTTTACAGCTCATTTAATGCAGAAATGGAAAAAATTTTAACTAAAATACAAGAAAAATCATGTAGTGAAATGTTTAATGACATAAAGATATATATATATAATTTAGGAAATTTAAAAGTACCATCAAAGTTCGAATTAAGGTATCATGAAGTTTTATGTATAATTATTTTGTTAATCATATTATATAAGTATTAATTTTATACATTAAAATTATAACAGGGATACTAACGCTGACTAAACAGAGAGATTTCTTAGAAGAGGATGTCACTTTCTGACAAGAAAATCAATTAACAAAACTGGTACAACAATTCTCAGAACTAGAGATAACTAAAATTTTAAAACACGATACACAGTCAAGACTTGAACAAAAAAAGAATCATTTGGAGAAACTTAAAACTCGGTTATTTCTTGTGAGAGAAAATGGTCATGCGCACTCTGATTTGTTACGAATATTAATGGAATTGCAATTTTCTTGCCTCCAAATCATTCAGAATTTGTACCTGATGCTTACCATTATTTAGAAACAGAATATTTATTATCAACTAAAAGATGTCTTAGTAATTCAACAAAGTACAAAAGCTCCATGATTTTTAGCTTTTAATTACATTTTATTTACATACAAGAAAGTATGCAACTTCAGCAAGATGAGTACTATGCAACTGTATTATTTTCACCAGGAATGCATAATTCATTTCACAAACTATTTGTATCAATGGTATGCAATGCTGGTAATAGACATTGAGTAAATATAATATTCTTATAGATGACAAAAAAAATAAGAAATATTTCATAATGGAAACACAGTTGAATTCAAAAATTTCTAAATTAGAAATGTTGTAAATATTAATTCTTTAATAGCATGTAAAATTGCAAAGAATGCTATAAATTTTAATCTTTTACAAATTAGACAAAGTGAAATAAATGTACAATATTTAAATGAAAGTCAAAAAGGACCTACACACACATTAAAAGCAGTTTCCCATGATATTGAAACATGTTATAATGAAACATTTAGTAATTTACAAGACATACAGATTGGCATAACAAAAATAAGGAGCCAAATGAAAGAGCATATAATGTATATACGTATATAATTAATTATTTCTTATATGATAATTGGAATTTTTCAGAAATAAATACAAGCTTAGAACGAGAAAATAATATCCTTTAGCAACGATTTTTAATGGATCCAAACACATTAAGAAAAGTACACCATGAAGTGCGACATGTCTCAAATAAATCTTATTTTCATAATATATGTAATAATGGGTGATATATATATATAGTAATAACAATGAAATTTAATACTATTATTCCAGTGTACAAAATAAACAACTTTTGTGCAGAGAAGAAACCAATTTTAAGAAGACAGATTATAAAATTGTTTATTTGTGTCTCTAATTAAGTTATCTATTTAATATTGTAAATTATATTGTATTAAATATATTGTGTTTTATTTCAAATCAAATAAAAGTTTAGTAAAAGATATACAAATATTTTTACTAATATATTACTTATCAGTTAGATGTAATTATTTGTTACTTACATATAATAAGAATGTCTTGTATAATTCTATATAAATTTTAGATAGCATTATAAATATTTTAATTACAAAACATACCTGTACTTTTGTACATATTTGTACTGAGAATTTCAAATTATATCTTGTTTCTGCATAAGTAATAGAATTAGATAATTGATTATAAATAAATTACTAATACAATTGTACAAATTTTATTTTTTCATCCTGTGTAAATGTGAAAAGTAATTTACTTTGCGCTTCGTTCTCTTGCTATTAGAAAACTCGAATACGTGCACTTCTATACTTTTTAGAACATTTAACCTTTTGTACTCGACAGACGCCATTTGTTTTAATACCATAATCTAAATAACTATACGCGAAATAACCCAAACGGGTGCTTTTCTTCTTTTGCAGCAAGTTGCCGTTGTTTACCCCGTGATAGGTAGTCTGCATACCTGCATGCCATTGTTGTACGTGTTGGATTCTAATATCGAGTTCTGTTATGTGACGTCTATGCGGCAATAAAATCGGAAGTTTCTGCGCGTAACTGAGGGGTGAATTTCTTAGTCTCCCTCCGAGCCCGAGGATATCGAATGCGTCAATAAATGGATTTAAACAAGCTAATTTGCCCTTGCTTAATGGCATACCTTCCTTCGATTAATTTATTTAAAGAAATCTATAGGTACTAGCAAAATTTATTATATATAACACTGTAAATTACGGGAAATAAAGAGTGAGGAAGTTTAAGTAATGAAGAAAATTGAACGAATTATTATGTTTTTTTAATAATTTATTATATATATTTATATTTCTTATTTATTACATTTATTTGTAAATGTCCACTGAACTTTATTCTTGACCACGTTATACGCATCTGTATATGTTCTGCAAAAATATCTTATTTGTAATAAATATGTTACGTACATATTTTAATTTTTTTCTAACGATATAATTCATTAAAATAGTTACATCATAATTATTCGTCGCGTATAAAGAAAGGGTGCAATCCTGTCTTCATTTTTATTTTTAAACGAGACATTAATTTTGTTATTCAAATGTTATTAAATAGGAATGTAAATTGTAAACCAAATGGTCCATCTCGTTTCACGAATTATTTCTGCCCGTTTGAAAATGGTTAGAAGAACCAATTCTATCGCTACGTATTAGGTCGCCTGAAAAGAATCCGAAGTTCCTAGCTTTTAGTCGGTATGTCTTCATGCAATAGAAAGTAGTTAGAAACTAGTTAGTTACGTTTATGACTTTCCATGTTGAAAAGTTCATCAATATTTTCAAATGTAACTCCTTTACTTTGAAACTTTTTTCCCCGCTTTTTCTTGATTAACTTTACTTTTTCTAATGAAATGTTTCAGTGTATAGCCTGTTGAAAATTCTACAATGGTAAGAATGCTTGAATCAGCAGAATCGTGTCGTCATCTGGACTCCTCTACATTTGGTAAGTCTTTTTCCTGTTCTTGTTCTTTTTTTTATTTACGAGTTTATTTTCCTAAAAGTTTACAGAAATAATTCGTTAAAACTAATTTCTTACTGTATTTGATGTATAAAAGATCAATTGTTTGACACGTTGACTGCCGCGTCAGCCCTATACGGGTAACGTCAAAAATCTTGATTAGGCTGCGTCACACGCGTATTCTGTAACGCTTATTTCAGTGCTTACAAGGTAGATTAGTAGGTATTTCGAAAGTTATTTTACAAAATATGAGACCATTGAATTGTTATAAACGTTTAAGTTTGTGGTTTTTTAAATATTTGCTCGTGCCTTTGATCGGTCCGTATGGATTCTTTTATTTTTATAGAAGTAGAATTATTTTATAGAATCAACGTTTCGTCGGTGACAATGTTTACTCCAGGCGTGAACGTTTCTTGATATTTTTTTCTGATATTTATCAAAATGTTGAGGTATAATTCCAAGTCGATTTTCAGGGGCAGTACACATATTATCAGCAAAATGAAAGTTTCTAAGTAGTAATTGAAATCTCTTTCGTGACATAAAAGTACGGGGTAAAGGAAAATTATATAATGGTCTTTTCGACCAATTCTTAGATACACATTTTACTTTTACTGCTAGAAAATCGTGAAGAAAGAATGAAAGCTGTCTTCGAACCGATAAGGAAGAGAATCAAAGTCATTCCGATAGATAAAAGTAGACACTACCCCCGGCAATGATCTTAAGAAACTTGCCGATGTTGTAGCATTCGAACTTCAGTTTGAAGTGCGCGCTGTATAGCATCGTGCGTGGCCTGGCGGAGATTTTCTTACAAAGTAGCGTGGCAGTCATCGTGTTAAAATATAGAAGGAAGTATAGTTGAGCTGGAAGTATAATGGTAGCTCCCGAAGCAGTTGGAGAGGCTCGAGTCGTTTTATTTATTAACCTAAGAGATTGTATTTCTACCAGAGTTTCTCGTAGATGGCGCCCCTAAGTATACAGATCATGAACCTATTCCAAACGGATATTTCGAGGTCTCGGCGGTCAGCCTGGCATCGATTTTACATTTGCGACAGCTCAGTTACTGATATCGTTCTCTCCTTTCTGTGTTACAGCAGAAAGAACTTGATCGTTCTCAGGACACAGCTGTCCGCGAGGGTGCACGCTATCATAGATAAGTACATCGGAGGCTCGATTCGAATCTAACCACGGGCTCCCACGATCCACTTGGACGTATCATCCGATTCACGACGGTTCCTCGACCTCTAACCGGTATCGCTGGGTCAAATATTGCTCCATTTACTGCGTTTCAGTACGAAACGATCGATGAAGAATCGTTAGTCGCGTATTGAATATCGTTTCGTTTCGACTTGCGACAGTTCCTCCGGTTTCAGACTCGTGAATCCTCGATAACGATATAATAATGTTCACACGCGAGAGAAAGAATATAAAAATCTGGAATTGACCGTTGAAGTAAATCAGAGAGCATTGTAAATTTTTAGATATTTATATTGATATTCTTTTTGTTTTTTCCTTTTCCTAGCATCGCTAGGAAACACGAGCCAGTAATCATCGTGACAGGTGAAGGTTAACTACGCAGTGCCGAAGAAAAACTGTGCTCGCTGACCACGGGGCGGTTTCTTCCTTTCGATCCACGACTCGTGTCGCGAATACAAGTTTGCAATAAGGAACGATCGTGTACAGGTAATTGTCGGCTATGCGGAAATTTTTCACTTGTTATATATTAATATTCGATACGAACGTGCGGTAGTCCGTGTGTGTATTTTCGCACGAGACACTCACACACGCGTGACGTTACACGTACGTTAGGCGAAGAATAGGGGATATCAGGCGTGGGCGATAGGCTTGCGAATATACTAACAAGATTTTTTAATACTATTTATACAATAATAATATCAATTATTTTCTTATCAGGATATTTACAATGAATTTTTTGTCTTTTTTGTGTTAATTATCGACAATGTATGTATTAAAATTTTATTAATTGTATATTTATTATATATTTTAGAAAATATTTTAATTATTTCCTGAGCAGTTATTCGCAAAGAATTTTATTTAATAGTGTACATATTGCGAAATTATAATTTCGATACTTATGACAAATTTCAGGGATTATTTTAATTATTTAATTTTTAATTTTTTTACAAAAAATTCTTTCAGGAACCGAATACTAACTTTTTCCATACGCAATAGCTATTTCTTACAAAAATATAATACTTGATATCGATTCGATTCAAAACTATCTGAAATTACTTTAATATTCTAGACGCAAAATGCATAAGAACGTGTTGTTACATCTTCGTTGATTAATTATTTTCAATATTGTTTTAGTAGACTTTTATTCTCCTTTATTACCTTTACGCGTTTTACGTAGCTTAATTGGCAGTAACGCATAATATAATTTTTAAAAATATGTCGTTATTGGGTTTACTATCGTTTAATATAAACGCCATTCGGAATCCAGGCTTTGCAATAACGCGGGCTTATGTTTCTAGTCTCATCGTGAAACGAGATTCTTCGTCGTTACATCGAAGATATTTAAGCGTATGAAATAAGTACTCGAATATACAATTGAGTATATTTCAATCCGAGTTTCTGTATTTATAATTTCACTTGAGTTATAGACGATGGTCTAGCTTGTATAGTATTCGTCACACCTGCCACTCGAATTAATGGCAAGCAGTGATACAAAATGGCTGTACGGTGGAATTGGAAATAAACCGAATAACGTATTCAACTGGTATCATCGCGTTGTGCTGAATTTGCTATAATTACAGTTCGGAGATAGTTCGAATATTTAAATACATATGGGTACGTAGTTTGACGATTTCCTGACGTTCGTTCTATTATTCCAAATGAATGTCTACACCTCATTCGTAGACTGCCGGCATAAATTTCCATCAGAGATTCACAGTATCTTTCATCCTTTCATCGCAAGTTTACAATGTAGATTTTTGTGGATGTCAGTATTAGACTGTCCTGAAAATATAACAGCACACGGCGCAGACTAAATTGCTTCAGCTTTTTCCCACTTCTGTCTCTTTCGATACGGATACCTACTTCATCGTGTAACGTACACAGATATAGCGTTAGGCTTTTAATATTTCCACACAATACGCAATATCATTTGATCTCGGTAATTAAAAGTGCGCATGTTAATAAATTATAAATACTCTGTTTTGAGACAATTTTTTTCATCGGAAGCACCAGCCAAGCAACGCGGGCTACAATGAAGCGTAGTCGCGACCGCTGACGATCGCTCGCGTGCACCGTGCACTGTTTCATTGAAGAGTACCTTTCCTTGGAAAGCGTACATTTATGCAACAGGGCATTCCGTCGTTTATATTCGTTATTTCAAGATCATCGCGAGCAAGAAAATATTCGTGTGCAACGTAAAATAATAATCGGAAGGATCGTTCGATCGAAAAATTGATTTTGTGAAACTATGAGCCACTTGGAATTGTGTAGTAAAATGCATTGGTTTGCGTTTTATACTTTATTATACCGGGTTTGATGATTTCGTGACGACGATGATGCATTGTTTACATTCTGATCGAGTTCCCAATGTGGTCTAGTTGATGTTCGTTTTTGTGATGTTTTCAGTTCAATGTTCGATTGCGTTCTCTTTGACACTCGATTTAGTTCTGTTCGAGTATGTTGTGAATTGCTTGTTACAGGATTTGGTAGTAGGAAAATAGAGCTTTCTGATTACATTGTGGGTGAGTTGGAAGAGTTTTTTGCTGGTGGAGTAGGAAGAAAGCACGGGGAATTGCCTTTCTCTACTGTTTCGAGTCTGTTTGTCGCTTAGTTGAGTCAGTCGCACGTGCGTCCAGTCTGTCGGGTCTGGTTGTTATTAATTTTCGTTACTCGTTTCTAGTAATTACGCTTTAATCCGTAAAAAGGACGGCGATGAACGTTTAATCTTCTTCGGTGTGTCGCAACAAAAATAAAAAATTGGAAATCTCGAGTTAAAATATTGAATTATTTTCTAATTTTACTAATAAAAGTTTGCTACCCTCTCCTTTCTGTTTTTCAATTATTTTAACGATTCATCTCGGTTCAACTGGATTTGACGAAATGATAATCGACGGTAAATCCCTCGCAAAGTTTAACGAATATAACCGTTTGAATGGTTGTATGCACGAATGCATCTCGATTTCTTGTCGAATAATCTTCCTCGTTACGATCGCTAGCGTTTTCCTTCGTAGATCCTCGGCAATGTAAACAATGCAAGTTTACGAATAGAATGTTATCGTTTCATCCTCATCCACCTATTAACTCTCGTCGCGGCCTTAAAGTCAACTTCCTACCTCTGAAGCGAATTAAATCGGGTTCGCGGAGAGATCCTTTTACGACTGTTTTCAAGAAGAAGGAACACGCCGAAGATGGACGGTAGTCGTCGAACCGAGTCAATTAAGATTAAGCGAGTATCGGGCAAACCGAGGAGCTACGGATAACCCACTGGAGTGGGTTAGGTATCATAAAACAATGTGGCAGTTAGGTTTATCGCGCGCTTAAATCAGGCTCCGTTTCCACCGTGTCGCGCAGTGAGAGATTTCACTGGAAAGCTGTCTTTTGATTTGTACAAAAATTGGTATCATTGAATTTTAAAGATTGCCAAAGAATTAATTATATACGCACTAAAAGATAAATCATGGAGATAAGTAATCAAAACTATAACATTGTATATGGAATTTTTTATTAAAATTTTGAAAATACTCGTCTAAGTTGGGGTAGATTTAATGTTTGGCTAATATTTTATTAAAATTTATAATTACTATTATTTCCATTTGGGAACAAGATTAATTTTCACGTAAAAAATCCAATTTCATGTTTGAGGAGTATAGACGTGAAATTGCTATTTCACAATACTTTTGTAT
>NW_027471069.1:0-29598 GCF_051020765.1 Lasioglossum baleicum
TTAAATTTCGAGAAACATAGTACAATAGTTAGGTTACAAGAAATGTGATTTTGCGAGAAATCGTCTTACGGGCAACAAAGAACCAAGAGAATGATGAACAAGATCAGACTTGAAAAAATTAATGGAAGCACTTTTTTCTCACAAGGACGAAAAATTTGTTTAAAAAATCAAGTATTGGTTGAGAGTATTACGCATTAATGTCGCATAATGTCTTTTCTATATGACATTTACTAAGCCAAGTCAAATTTAAAAATTTTACGCCAGGCATTAAATATCTTAATAAAATTATTATTAACAAAGATATAAAATTTCATAAGATACTTAAATAAGATAACTATATTCGTTACTGTGTGTTTTATTTCTAGTTATGTTAATTGAAGAGAAACTTCGATGGCGGTTAAAAGATCGATGCGACGAGTGAACGGCAATGATGTGCAGGTGCGCCAAACTGCAGATGCAGCAATGACAGGATTGTACGTGAATGAAGAGGCGAGGTCATTCTTTCGCAAGAATGAACAATGCACCGACGAAACACAAATAGTAGAAGACGAGACTTTCAGACTGGAACTAGAGAGTGTATTGTGTTGCGGCGAGTTAGCCGGCTCGATTCCCCGCGTGTCACCATACCCAAAACGTTAGCGGTACCACCTCCTAATTAACCAACCTGCTAACAACCGAGCAATTGCAATAACACGAAATCAGATCGGACAGTCGTCGCAGTATCGACCTTCAATTTTTTGGCAACGAACTTCCATCGATTTTTCAATCCCTAGAACTCCTAACTTCTGGGACTGGGAATATTCTTGCAATCGGTGTTGATATTGATATCATAAAGGGAATTTTCTCGATAGGGAGAGAATTGGGGAGATAGAATGTTGCAAAATTAGTTGAGAATAAACTTGTGAATTTGAATTTGAGTGCCTTGCATTTATTTAGTATCGCGATGCTACTGACTCTAACTCTATTCACTCGAACCTTTTGCAATTCATGTTGATATTAATGCCATGTAAAAATTTTATCAATAGCGAGAGAAGTGGGAAAATAGATAATTGCGAAATTAATACAAAATAAACTTCTGAATTTGGGTTTGAGTGCCTTCTTCTCCATAGTGAGGAAATCGGTGAAATAGACAGTTGTGAAATTAATAAAAAATAAACTTCTGAATTGGGGCCTTGCGTCAATTCAGAAAAATCGCGACACTACTTACTCTAACTCTCTTGCCTCGAACCTTCGTTAATTTGCAAAGAATCTCTTAGATTCTTAGACAACTATTGCTAGTAGTATTTGACACACTTATAAATCAGAGAATCTTGCCGATAACATGAAAACTGGCAAAATAGACAGCTGGGAAATGAACGTAGAATAATTTACCGCTCTGAATCTTTCTGGTAAATCTTTCAGAAGAATTCTCACTCGGAGAATTACGAACACGCGGTATTTGAAGTTAGAATTATCCTCGCTTGTGACACTGCAACCATGAATGGCTTTTGGAGTGTAGGTTTCATATAAAACAATAAAATTAAAGGTTTCATACAGAAATTGCATGACGTCGAGAGTGATATGCGATGCAGAAAGGATTTTATACAACCTGCTTGTTTACCGGATATCAAGATGGTCTTGAACTTTCTAAATGGGTCACCTGTTGTTTTATATCAGAATTTGAAAGGGTGGCTAACTTTCTATCAGAGGAATATTAAGCTTCGTTCGAATTTAAGACTCGACAATTAGAGAAACTTGTTTCTTGGTTTTATCGTTTACTTTAGGTACGTAATAGCTTAACGATCTGTCAAATAAGACAGATTTCACATCTCTCAAATGATCTCGCAATTTTTTAAACTCTAAAAATTTATAATTTGACGAATATCGAATTCGATTTTAATTTCGAACTAACAAAATTCTTAAAGACTTTTCACAAAAATTCCCAAATCCTATACAACACCCGAAACAATTCCAAATTCGATAAAACCACGAAGTACGTAGCTCAAAACACGCGATATTAAGAAAATGACTTTTCAATAACAAACGTTTAATACACGAAAATATTGCAAACATGCTTTACAAATCACAAAATGAATTACTAATCACGCTTATGTTGTGGAAAAATTCATCGATATCACAGGAAAACAGGTGAAACTAAAATGTTATAAACTAAAATGAAGGAAAGTAGCGTTGAGAGGAAGCTGTAGTTGATTTCCGAGATATTCGTAGGGCGTACTTAGGTGTCACGGTGTAAAATGAGAGGAGGGATTGGCTCGGGGATTAGTTGGAAGTCAGAATGATAGAATGAAGATGGGAAAGGTGGACAAGAGCCATGGAAGTTGTTGGATGATAATCTACGTCGATTTTCACTGTAACCGCCGGCGTGTATCGACTGTGGAAAGACTAATGGCCAACATGGTTATCCGTATAATTCCACGGCGGAACTCCGCCAGTTAAAACGTGGACATAAATAGCGTTGGTTCCCGAATCGCCTGTTTCAATATTAGTTTAACAATCACTTGTATAGAACCCGATACGAACGTCATGCTTCTTAGACTTATTAGCGTGACATAATACGTTCGCAAATACATAAATTCGAGTTTGCGTGGACGTCTACGAATTCGCAACACCCGGAAGAATGGGCACAAAACGATCAGGGATTGTAAGGATGCACACAGGGTATACAAAACAACCGAATGATGGGATAAACGAAGAAACAGAAGCAGACCATTGAACAAAAATATTTATCTATTCTTTACCGTCGTTTCGTTTGAACTCTAACGAATTTAGGGAATACCGTCCTGGATTTTAATTTTCATTCTAATTTCAATCTTTGATAGTGTTACTATCCGCTAACAATTATTCGAACTAATAAAATTCTTATGTATTCTTTACAAAAATTCCGAAATTCTATAAAACACAGGCCAAACAATTCGAACTAAGAAAATTCTTAATTATTCTTTCCAAAAATTCCCAAATTATATCGAACACTCGCCAAACAATTCCTAATTCGATAAAACTACAAATTACATGGCCTAAAACACGCATACGTGTTAAAAGAAGAATCGCGGAATGGAGTGATCAAAGGTGGAATTTTTAACAAAAATTTTCAAAATATTCAAAGGTGTCTAATCAACGTCAGTTCTACAACCGATAGAAACCAACTACCTAACCTAAACCGATCTTTGAAATACTTTGAAATACTCCATATCATTTCTCTCCAACAGACTGTACACAGATAAACTATGAAAGTGTTAAAAAAATTCAAAGATACTTCATTCACCTTGGAATGCACGCAGCAAAACAGCTACTTTTGGCAACGCCAGAAAATTTACAACAAATTCCAGAGCACCTAATCGGTTTCATAAAATGCTTCATTACCTAGGTACACACCACTTTGGATACACACATCGCGTATGAGTTGAAATACGTATGCAACGAGTTTCGAATGGTAGACGAGGGAAGATCCGACGAATTCAACATTCAGCGTTCGCATCTATTTCGAGTGTTTCCATTTCAAAATTGGCCAGCTGCGCGACGAAACGACGCTGGTCCTTACCTTCTCGCTCTGTTTACAAAATTTGTTTTGCTTCATTAAACGGACAAACAGGAATCCAAATCTTCCGATCCGTATCTCTCCGAAATGATTCAGATAATCGAGGTTGCGACGATTCAAGAAGGTCGAAGGCCATTTCAACGGATGCAATATAATAAACAAAGCCACTTTGTCGAGTTTTCCTCCGAGGAATAATGAATAAGGCTAAGCGGGTCGTCGGATTCTTTGTTAACCCTTTGCACTCGACGATTTTTTATGAAAGAAGAGTAGAAATTCACAAATTTTCTGCTACAAAACTGACGTTACTTTTTGCAGTGGTAAATAAAGAATCGTGTAATAATTAACGAGTAAAATTATTTGATTTCGATATCTCGAATGTTGTTATGTTATCTTAAACTTTATATATTAATTAACACGGGCTTTTAAAATTTTATGGTGACTGACAGTCGCCTCTCGAGTGCAAAGGGTTAATTTTATAACTTTTTTATAAAGCAAAGAGGTTGTCCAGTATTGATATACTCGCACATAGTTTAGCGAATATTGATGGCAGGGGCCCCGAACCATGTCAGTCATTCTCCGAATCCGATGCTTTGCTGCTGATTCTCTCTGGTCAGCCAGTTTCCTTGGTTTTTCATAGAAATTCCGGAGATTTTTAGGTCTCCAAACTTCTAGCAAGCGGACAGATTGACGATCCAGCGAAAGTGAGAGTTGGCAGAGGATGACCCAAAGTTTCTCAGGGCATTCAAGTTTCACGGTGGTTGATATTTCATACAGAGTGTGCAATCGGGTACCCCTTCGTTGTGTCCACCTGTTCAGTACATAACTCCGCCTATATTGCTCACGTATTATTGCTACGTATCTTCCACCGGTGTATACCCCATTGAGTAAAGTGTGGTTTTGCGTTCGGCTGTAAGCGTTCGACCATAAAGCTCCTTTAGATGCCTCTTCTTTCTTCCTTCTTCTTTCTTCCCTTCCCTTTTTCCTTTCCTCCTTTTCCTTTTCCTTTCCATCCATGTCCACGGTCTTTAACCGGACAGGCATTCGAAATTCCACCGATGTTCCTTATGATTCCTGTTTTCGGTTACACCAGATTCATCTATGGATCGCTTTATCTTTCTATCAGTATTTCCTTCGCGTTCTAATCCCTCGTGATTTTTTTTCTCTGCTCTTATTAGAAGCACGCGTATTAACATCTCATTGGCATTATCGGAGAAACGTAATTTGTTCGATAATATTGTTTAATAATCGAAACATAGGTGTCTGTTTGTTAAAATTACCGATGATACGTTTTTCTACCAAAAAATTTACTAATTTAGAAATTTAAAAATAATTTAGAAATAACTAAAAAATTTTTAATTCAATAATTTAATAATTTAGAAAATATCTATGACTCTTTGATCAAACTATTAGAATTTTGCTCGTTTGAAAGAAGTAGTTAAATATGTAATGGAAATCTAACAACAAGTTTCATTTAACGAACGATTAACTGTTTACCCCTCGTTTCGATGGAATATAGAATCGTTAGTCTAAAAAATACCATCGATACTGCGATTCGATTCGAGGCGAGCTCGCGTATAAAAATATAAATATTTATTCGGAAATTTAATCGAAAGATACTGAAGATCATTGGCTGTCATTTCCTCACGCGCTGCACGATAATACGGTTGCGCGATATAAAATGTGATTAACTTAAATTCTTCGAAACGCAGAATTTTTACACCGTTGTGCAATCCGAGCGAAATATAGTAATTTAACACAGTGATTAAACAGGGAAATTTAAAACATCCACATATTCCAGGTAATCGCGAGTTTCACTGCTTTCCTCTGCTTTTATCTATATAATTATATTTAATTGTACGTATAACAATTCATAATTGATGGCATTATGTCAAGTACACTTTACTTGTTTGCGAATTATTCGTGTTTCCACTCGTTCCTTTTGTATTCATCGTTTTAGGAGTTCGCGATTCATTCATAAGAACTCGAATAATTATCCTTTGAGCACAATTCTTACTTTTATACATCCGTTTCTAAATTAATAAACGTTCTGTACACCCGGCAAATGAGTACGATCGAATTTTCCCAAATAATTGAATTTCATTTTATGACACTTGCGATCGGCACGCTACCTTTTTATCATTTAAGAAGTTCGCGTTCCATTTATAAGAACCCGAGTGACTATCTTTTGAGCATGATTCTTCCTTTCAAATATTCGTTTTCTAAGTTAATAAACGTTCTGCATTTTCGGCAAATGAGTACGAGCGAGCTTTTCGAAACAGTCGAATTTTCTTTATGACGTTTGTGATCAGCACGATGCCTTTGGATTTCTGTTAATAACGCTTCATTGATATATCGCGACATTGTTTTTTAGATTATTCTTCGACGGTATCAGTTGTTTTTCGATATTTTATACTATTGTTACGTTTTCTGTGTACACCTCTGTATGTAGCATACCCGGAGTCATAAATTTTTCGGCTGTTTTTGCAAGAGGTTTCTTTCAATGTTGCATCGATAAAACAGTTACGCGTAAATTACCGGGAAACGAAATGGAATTAAAAGTCTAGCAAACTAATGATCGTATCTTTTTTAGTCAAATTTCCTCCTTTCGCACACTTTGGATACTAAATAATACAAGAAAATAAATAAGCAAAATAAGAGGTAACGGAATATTAAATAACGAAATAACAAATATTTTGTTCTAATAAAGTAGAATGACACGTTATAATTTAGTGATTAGTATCGTAGATAGGTAGGCAAACTTTGTAAGTGTTTAAAAGGTGCATTTGCAATGAATTCCTGCGAAAAAATTATAAATTTAGCAGTGTATCGTAATATTGGAAGTAACCTGATCCAGTTGCATTAGGGAGATAATATACATATAGAATAATTACATAATCACTATTATTTTTAACGTATGGAATATCTATTAGAAAATCTGTTTAATAGAAATAAGAGGGCATAACTGAATAATTATAATTATTCAATAGAGCCCTTTCCAAATTAATTTCAATTTTGTGCTGCTACCAGTACGATAAAATTACACGTTGAATACGAAATAATGGATAATAAGAAATTCTATCGAGAATCACACAGTGTCTTTTCCGTAATCCTTCGCTCAAGTGTACTTCTTCACAGATGTTTTCGTCCGTACTCTTGTTGGCACGTTTGGTAAATATCCGTGTAATTTATAAAACACGAGGAGAAAGGCAAAAATATGGATAGGACACTTAAACAGAGCCGGTGCAGGCGAAATAGATGATTTCCCGAGCGCGTAAAATTTTTCAGAATCGAGTGGGCAAATGTGCCGTCAAGTAGCATTTATTTGAACGTTTGTCCGATTGTTTTGACATAAAATACCGAACCATGCGGACAGGAGAACCATGGGTCAGGATCGAATCGGATGCTTCCATTCCACGCGGCTCCACTTCAATGGAATCTCTCTATCGCATTAGCTCTTAATCATTTTCCATCTTTTCACGGTGCACAGTCTCTTTAATATATTTCGATACTTATTATACACGTAGAAAATATGAAAAACGTAGCAAACATAGGAAACTTAGAAAACATAAAGTTAGTCAAAGTTTTCTTGGAAATATTCGACGACGGAGTGCGAACATTCGGAAAAATTAAACTCAGAACCGAAAAATTAGAGGTTTCGAGATTTAAAGCACGGTTTTATATTTAACATATTTTGACGGAGTAAACTCAATAAAATATTGCGATTTTAACGAACATTTCCGAGTTAATTTACAAAGGAACAATAGAAAAATTTTCAAAATGTTTTCAGCAGGTTTTCAGTCGACGATATCGCGATTAAAACACGTAAAAATTTGTTAAATAAATCTACTCGTTAGCTTTTTATGTTTCATCGGTACTAAACGCATGAAAGTTTATTACTTTCTTTACGATACTGTACACTTTCGTTTGTTTCCACTCTCTGTCGTAATTTTTTGTTCACCTCGAGCAAATTAGTATTGCAAATGTACTATATTTCCCCTACTCTAGAGGAAGATCTTACAGCGCCGATTAACTTACGTACTAATCGATGCGAATTTCGCTTCTCTCGCTAGAAATTAGCGATTTTATTACAAAACTAAAAGTAAAATACTAAACTCGTGCTTGTTTCGTTTCTCCACTATTTTCAATTTCTCTGAAGCATTATGCCAGAGCTCCGCGCGCTGAAATTTATTTTTCAAAATTCACGCAGTGCATCGTTTGTATCGCAGCACAACCTAAATTTCTGTTGATAATTTCATACAAACGAGAAATGCGTAAGTAAAATTAATATTTTAATAAAACGTCTAACAAAAAAGTGGTGCAAAATTTGAAAAAAATCAGTCAAGTGCCATATTTTGATACACCTAACTGTTACGGTAATTCAAACATCGACGCTTTTGTTCAAAATTCCTTAATCTAACACAATTCGGGGTAAATAAAAAAATATTTCCAAGAACGTTAAGCACCTACGCGTAATTTATTTATTTGCAATTTGACATGTCGAATACTCGCCTCTCGAAAGGGCTGCAAAGGGTTTAATGGGAACTCATCTCTCGAGTGCAAAGAGTTACTCACAAGATAGTAATGTTCGCGACACGTTCAACCTTTTGGAATATGGAAATGATCGAAATTTGATTTCCGAGTCATAGAATTCGGAAGGAGACACGACGTTTGGAAGTCTGAAAGGATAGATCTCGATTTCTCAAGTGCAAAGGGTTATGTATTCGTAAGATAGAAATCTTCTAGACACGATCAAACACTTGGAATATGAAATCGATCTTCCCGATGAAATTTGACTTGCAAGTTGAGGATTTCGGAAGGAGACAGGAGGATTCTAAGTCCGATAGGGTAGATCTCGATGCGATTATCGCAGGATACGGTATCATTAGCGCGAAGGATCGGAGAAGGTGGTTCGAATCCCGAGTGGAACTCGAGTCGCGGATGGAGGAGCTCGTAAAGTAACCGGGTTGGCGTCGTGGAGATAGCCGGAGGAAATACAAGGGAAGTCAAACACAAGCCGTCTGTGTCCTCTTTTGCATTAGATGCGCATTCCGTGGCAAACGATTAAGACCTAAGAGGAACCGCTTGTCCGGACCAGCCTGGCCCGAATGAATGTTCCTATCGTCCCACCGTGAGAACTCCAGGCATGCGCTTCTCACCGTGAATTCGATGGAATTAATTAAATTATACAGCCCCGCTACCCGCTTCCCTTCCAACCCCACAACCACTGCCAACGATCTTTGCTTCAGATACCACCACACACTCCCATATGTTTCTTCCAGAATAACCTAGTTAGTACACTCTTCCTTTCTTCTCGCTTTATTCCGTGTAAACGATGTCGCAGGTGGCCACAGGATGGCTACAGGAGAAGCCGAACGATTAATTATTCGAATATTTTATTAGAAGAGAGCGTTCTTCGAGGACCGATGCTTCGGAGGAGAGGTGGAAGCTAACTAGGTGTGTTGCATTTGACGAATTCTAACGAATTTCCACTCGAATCGTGTCAAATGTATCGAATGTAAATTTCTCTTTCTCTCTCTCTCTTTTTGCCTCTGATTATTCTTCACTAGATACTTTTCCATTCTGTTGTTCCTTCATCCTTTCCTTCTCTTTTGCCTTCTTTTTATTTTTGTTTACTTTTACTTTCTGTCTTTCCATTTTATTCCTTCCTTTGTCTTCCATGTTTCCTTTCGTGTTTCTTTCATTCTATCATCCCCTTTCCGTCTTTCTCTTTCTTGGTTCTCCTTTTTCTTTCATTCCACCTTCCCCATTCCCATTCGTTCTGTCTTTTTTCATCCCTCCTTCTTTCTCTCTCTTTTTTTCCTTTTTTGCTTCGTTCTGTTCCCCTCTCTCGCTCCCTTTCTCACTGCTTCTTTCTTGCCTCCGTTGTTCTTTTACTTTCTTTGCCAGCGTGAATGCTACGCTACGAATCTGTTCACTGGTCTTCTTACACGTTGATTCGGCTGGAAAATTTAAAAATCCTGTCCCGCCTGTTTCGCCTGTCTCGTTGTCGTCAACAACGCATTATATATAACGCGTTATATATCATTGTTCGCATTGTTCTCCGTGTTATCATCTTATTTTCCACGTCACCGACACGTGTTCTTTGTCCGTTTTCATTTCTCTTCTCGTTTTATATCGCCACTTATTCGACCGAACGTAACTGTCTTAGAATCTTCTCGATGCAACGTGTACGGAGGATTGAATGAAATTGTGGTAATTGAATAATTTTAATAAAAATTGTAATACGATTCGAGTAATTAGTAATGTAAAGTGTCTCGAGTAATTTTAATACGCTCGGTAGTTAATACCGTTGAAGAAAATTCGAATTTTTACGCCTTATCCCGCGTTTGATATCTAATTTTTATTATCAATAGCCAATATTAGTATATTTTGATAATAACACCTCCCCGGCAGGGAGGTTTAGTTTAGTTTTAAATCAGTGTTCAAACAGCGGAAGCGAAGTGAATTTCTTCGCGGATTTTATTTTTCTCCTCTTTGCGTAGTACCAGTGAAATGTTACAACTCCCTAATAGAGAACAGAAACTTTGACGTGTCACGGTGCTATTTTAAGGTTACAGCGATCATTTCAACGTACTCGAGTTGACAAGTATTAATCAACAAGTGCAAAAAATGAGAGTAAACAACACGTTAAAATAGTTTGGATAAGAAGTAAATAGTTTCGTGGACCACATTACGCAGCGTAGTTACATTCAGTCGATATGTGGTCACGTATGAGTCAAACGTCAGATTTGATCGTTTGAACGGAACCACGCATCCTTCGACAATTTTCCAACGTGGAAAACATGATATTCGGTGAATTGCATCAAACGATACTGTAAAAAATACACCAGTTCGACTTTGGTGTGATTTACACAACTTCAGATGCTCTAATAATATTTGTAAACTATTATCTAACGCTAGAACTACCAAAAAAAGTCTGAATGACTCGTTTCAGATTTTTAATCTTCGCAACTGCCCAGAGTATACAGTTAATTGTGGCAAAATTAATATGGATAACTTTTACATGTTAAACTTTAGAAAAGAAAATAGTCGACTTTCCTTTATTATTTTTAATCTAAATTTAATTTAAAAAATTACTGCTGTATCAACCACTCTCAGATGTCAGATATCTGAAAGAAAAATATCAAAAAACCATTGGATTCGTTGATAGACAATATCAGAGTTTTGCATTAAATACTACCTTTGTTTTTAAACGCGAAACAACGTCTCCGATCCGAGAAATTTAACTTCGCTAAAAAATATTTTATTCATAGATTAAAATAATACTTAGAAACCGATATTTCCAGAAATCGGAAAAATAAAATATCCGATAGGAGTCGCTTTCGTTAATCGAAGAGGCGAAGTTTAAATCAAATTCGCAATTGAATTAACCGTGAAGAACGAAAGCTGGGAATTTGTTTAAAATCGAAAAAGTTACACGTCCATAGAGTACTTTGCGCTAAAATTGGGAAAATCTCGTAAATGCCCGAAATTAAAAGAGGCGAAAAGACGAGAGCGAGGCGATATAGCGAATAAATAATTACATATTTATGGTATAAGCGGGTTTTCCTCCCGGAATGCTGAAGAAATGGCGGGAGAGGAATTGACGTGAGTAGGTAGATGGAATAATCTCATTGACACTAGACCGTTAGAAAAATGTGCAAACGATATCGCGTTACTTTCCTCCAATTCGTGTTACTTTCAGCATTTATGTATAAGAAATTACTTCAAAACTTGACGTATCGCGAGACTGAAAAGCTGTGGAACAGGTAATTCGAGAGGAGAAACCATATTTCATACCGTGACAACTGTCGTACCGCTAAAAGAATTTTCTTATGTCACTCGAGGCAATTCAACGTTTCCTTATTATAAAATTTCCAGGAGAGTACGATGAATGGGTTGTCGCGCATCCTGCAATCGGTACTTCAGAGATAGCGATGTAGGAATCGGGCAAAGTGGCTCGGCCAGCCGATATTCCTTGGCATTAGAGTCGGTGATTACGACAGCGCGGTCTAACTCGGAAATCCGAAAGTAAGGGATTTATCGCTTACTCGTGTTGCATCTACTTACATTCTATGTATCGATAAAGCGAAACAGGTTTCCGAGAGGTAGCGGAAAAGGGAATTGGTGTTTAGAGATATTGTAATCGTGTACCACCGAGGGTAGACGTGTCCTGAAGATCAGATTTAACGTTTACCACCGGTGGTACACGTGGCACGAAACGTGTTAACAATCTCTTGTACATTACCCACGAAGTTTCGTCGGAGAGGGGTGGAGACTGCGGAAGAGAGAAAGAGGGACTGAGGAAGTTTCCTCGGTTTTATGTATTCGGAACAGTCGGCTAACGAAACTGGACAAATCCGTAGCTATTGTCGGTCGAAATACAGGTCGCCTCGCGTTCGCAGGCTTCCCGTGTTTTCATTTTCTTTTCTATCGAGCTTTACGATAACCGTGCTGTGAGATTAGCCGCGGTTCCACTCGCTATCGAAGAAAAATTCCTCCAACTTGGTCAATCGAAGCTCGATCGAGCATTCGATCTGAACCGACGAGAGTGTTTCAATTCGCGATGCTGGTGTCGTGGTACAGCAATGCGAAACGCGATACTAGCAAATTAGAATTTGCTCGATTCCAATGATTAACATATTAGGGCCATTGTTTCTTATCGTAGGGAAGATATTTCTGCTTGAAAGGGAATGCTTATATGGACATTCCATCCAACTCGTTAGGCGCCTAGCCTGTTTTGTATTGTTTATCGTTTGGCCCGCTAGAAAAGATTACATTGAATTCGACTTCGGACCAGCGCTCTGCTCAGGCCATGACAAAGTAATATAAATACATTAGAAATGTCCTACGTCATACATTTTAGAAATATTTTACGTTTTTATTCATTCAGCCATTTATGGTTCTTGGTCCAGTGCACACGAAAATTTTTCCTTAGCCTTCAGAATGTCAGTCGAAGCGTCTGAAAGTGATAATAGCGAAGTTATTTTTGCTAAAAGGCGGTATAGAGTGACCGTTTTTTCTTCATCAGAGGAAGAGGAAGAAAGTGTTGAAGATTGGAGTGATTCGAGGGAAAATCAGCCAAATATTCTACCTTTTGTCTCTCCTTCTGAATTTGTAACTGATGATTTAAGTCTAAGATTGTAGCAGTAGAAAATTGTTACGAACTATTTGTGCCGGATGCATTATTCGAGGAAATTGTTGAACAAGCGAACCTATATGCGTCACAACAGTTGGAAAGCGGATGCTCGAAGCGCTTGGAAAAGTGGACAGTAACAAATAAATGTGAGACAAAGCGATTTTCGGGGCTAATTGTATGGATGGGCTTTGTGAGATTGCCGACCATACACTTATAGTGGTCCCATGATCCTGCGTATGCGGAAACATTACCAAAAAATATCATGTCCAGAAACAGGTTCGAAATATAACTGAGAATGCTGCACTTTGTTGATAATAGAAACAATAATGAATCCAACCCTTTGTTTAAAATCCAATCACTTATAGACGCACTGGGAACAAATTTAAAAAAATATTACAACCCAACAGAGGACGTATGCATTGATGAATCACTGATTCCGTTCCGTGGCCGTATTATACTTCGGCAATACCTGAAACAGTAGCGGTATAAATACAGAATGAAAATATATAAGTTATGCTGTAAATCCGTCAACAGAACATTCGTCGGAAATGGTGAATGTTCAGAGTCGATCAGGATACAAGTTGGAACCGAAAATTATGGTGGACTATAATACAGGAAAGACAGCTGTCGACTTAACTGATCAGATGAATGCCTATAATAATCCATTAAGAAGATCTGTGAAGTCGTATAGGAAGCTGGCTGTTGAACTTTTGTTAAATACTGCAGTCCTGGATAGTTTTATTTTTTAAAAGAATATCACCAAGAAGAGTTTCAGCATTACGGAATTCCGTGTGAAGTTAATGGTTTACCTAACAAATTGCCAGGAAGCCGACGTTCCAACCAACATCATTGCATCCAGTAGAAAACGGCATAAACTGTAGAGAAAACCTGGCAGAGCTTGAGCAGTGCAAAAATACTGCAAATCGTGCCATGAAGAAAATGAGACAGAGAGTGGCAGAAAAATAACAAGAAATTTGACCAAACAAGTTGTAACATTTTGCGATACATGCGAGGGACAATCATTTTCATGATTACCATGTTTTAATAAAATCCATTTACGTTTTCTGAAAAAAATGTTCAAGTTCATTAATAATAAATTCCCGCATTAAATAAAAATTAAGTGGACTTTATATAAATTTTAGATAACAATTCATAACAATGTAAATTTTTAAGTTTATTATCATATTTTATACTGTGAGTCACCGGCGACTGTCGCAGCCTGAGCGAAAAGTTGTGTCAGTTATCGGTGACTGATGCGGTTTGAACGGAAAACTCGGCTGTCAGTCTCCGGTGACGGACGTGGCACTCAACGTGTTAATCGCGGAAGTATGCCTTTTAACGTCGTTTGTCTTTCTTGTTTTTTTGTTTGTTTCTTTCGCCGATCTCGAGTTTTAACGCTTTCCTACGAATCGCGAATGTTCATCTCGCGACTCGGAAATTTGCTCGTTGATGACATTCGCGATACGGAACAACGTTTACCTGTAAGTATGTTACTTTTTTTCCTCGTCGGGGATCTTTCTTTTAAGAAGAAACACGAAGTAACTCGGTTATTTCTGTCGAACAGCGTCGAATGTCGCTGTTAAACATTTAAACTATGGCAGATACCGTCAGACGTATCAACTTCCCAACTCTTTCCTCGTCGTTTTATTCCATTAATGCTCACGGTCTTTCAGAGGTGTCTGATGCGATTATAAGAACGTTTTAAACGTGTAAAAAGACGTACGATACGTAAAAAGCGAATTTCATCTTGATTTCAAATTCTGTGGATCAAAGTAACACGGGGAGGAAATGCAATCAGCTTTATGTACTTATGTCTAACTATTTTATCTAGAATTCAATATTTAATACCGACGGAGGTTCTGAAACAAAAGATGTACCGTTTAAAGTGTTATCAAGGGAATATATATATATACACGTATAGTATATGTATCCAAATGTCCACGTGATTCGAAGATACGACCCGTAGTCGCGGTAATATTCGTTTTCGCTGATATTTTACCATGGAACGTTAATTTATCAAACTCAAAAGTTCCAACTGTTTCTCGAATTAGGTAACATTCGAGACAGGATACACCTATCGGAGCACTATGACGCACGCGAGTGATCATATAATTTACACCTATAAATCAGAATGATGGATTATCGCTGCAATTTCAGATAACTGTTGCCGCATTTGATCCATTCATCAATAGTGTGACTAACGTCGGTGCGAAGTTCAGCGAATATTTGCCCTAAATACATACACATATTTACCTGAGACACGCGTTTCGTGTATATACCCACGAAATTGAGCAGAAAGCAGCTAAACATTATCCTACGGCAAAACGTTATCGAAGTGAAAAGTTCGAATATGCACCTACGTATAGCGCATTTTGCCACAGTTTTTGACTGTTACTCTTGCGTGACAGATTAATATTTTTATTGAAATCTGTATATTGCACGTGGCGCGACATAATATTTTACGCGTTTGTTAATGATTGATTAAATTTTAGAAAACTTTTAATGACTTAGACGTCATTCAATTTTGTTATGTGACGTTTTTTAAATAATAATTCAGTTATATTTGATATATTTTTAGTAATGGATTACAAAAATAATGGAAATAAGATAATGGAAATATACATGTACCTATGTATATTATTTATTGCTAGTAAATACAAAATTGAACACACTAAAAAGTATATCGTGGACAATAAAAGTGCAAGTTTTGCATTTACAATTTCTTATGATGTTAAAAATTGAATTTGTTATCCACGAATAAGTAGCGAATAGCGAATTAAAATTGTTTGAGTCGTTTAAAAAAGTTTTCCACAAATTTAAAAAAAAAAAATCGCACTACAGTTACACGACCTAGCGTTTGATTGATCGTATCTGCTTATTGTTATTGTACGTGAAGATTATGTAACTTTTCGGTTAAAAGAAGAAATATTTCTAGACGGATGAGAATTTAGCATGTTTATTAGCATGTATTACCGTAAATATTTCCATCTATATTGGCATAAATATTTCGCGCCTTAAAGTTATGGATAAATATTTATAATTATATCTAGAATACCTGGTATGCGGAATACAGCAATGACTTTGGTTATTTAAACCATTTTCGTTACTTTTAGAAACGCAAAGAAAATTTTGTGTACAAAAATCGTTCTGCAGAAGTAACAACGCGTTAGTAACAATGTTTTATATTGTCTTCGAAGATCAAAAAATATTTTGACGATTGCATCAAACTGTAGTACCACATCACTCAGCGTTAAATAAAGAAATAAACATAAATTTAAATCATCTGTTCGAAAAAATAAACAAATAACAAATAGTCATTATTTCAATGTATTACTTATTTGATATATTGAATCACATTCGCCACAAAAATAATAGTTAACGTATTATTAAATTTTCCAATTTTGCTCGTACTAATTCTAATTAATTGTTTAATGTTATTAAAATGAAGAATTTAACATCACAATCGTAGTAAAAGAGCAATAAGTTTCTCGCAAAAAAGAAAGCAATTTTTTACAGATTATAAAACCTTATTTCGAGCTGGATCGATATTAGTATTAACAATATCTTTAATTTTTACGTGATACGACGTATCGGAAGCTGTTATCCCTTCGTCGTAAATCAACATTGGATTCGTCGAATTGCCGACGCTTGTATATTTCTTCTCACTTCCGGCCCGATTGTAACACACGCGGTGATGACTCTCTGCTTCATATTTTCCGCCGTCTTTGGCTCCTTCTGCTGCGCGAAATGTTTTAGTAGCTGTCAAAACATGAAATCAAATGGCGTTACGTAGAACGAACGAGCTGCCTGCAAAATTGGCTTGCCTCGTTCTATCTATCGGTTCCGGGAAATTCTATTAATTTTCGTTACCCCCGTAGGACGCACATAATGTGCTAGACATTCATCATATTCGAACATTGCTTAGCCTGTAATACGGTAACTACGTCAAGTAACGTGCAGCAGGAAATTATCGCGCTATCTATTACAATCGGTCTGGGAATAAAAGGAAATGTATAGATGTCTGTGTAGTTTAATATTTGTAATTTCGATACGAATAATACGAATAATACGAATAATACCCACTTCAGGTTCTCCCTGTGGCCCAAGAACCGTCGCTTTACCTTTTTTTGTTATTTAACATTAGAACTATGAAAGGGGTGAAAATGACTCTTTCCAGATATTTGATTTTTATAATTTTTCAGAAAATGCAAACTGCTTTTGGCACAATTTTTCGATCGAAACGCAACTTTTCATTGTTATTCATTTCCCTCATACCGCTACGATATATTCGGACACTAAACGATCTTCAACAGCTCCCCGCCATTCTTTACTATCGGAGATACTAAATAATACGATAACGTAGAATCCATAGAAAGATTATGCGATCTTGGGAAGTTGCAGAACAAAAGAGAGGAAAGGAGAAAATAGTTATGGCCCTGGACATGCCGAGGAACTTCTGTAAATAAAGTTTCCTCGTATATCTAAAAATAATGGGGGTGATTAACGCGATGAAAGTTATTGGACCACTATGCACGTTGACCTAAATTTATCTAGAATTGAAATAACAATGAACGAAATGAAATATTTCCTACTTTTATCCTGCACGGTTTCAGCGGACACGAAAAACATTCCGGAAAGATGATTTTATTTCCTGCCTAGACGTGACAAACGTGAAGTACATTTTTTAATAATGCTATTTTGGCCCAAACCTTTTCCGACCTTGAAGATAAATTTACTTCGATCAACATATCGTTTATAGGTAGCATAGACCACATTGTTCGTTACCAAACGATCAAATCGAGTAGAATAATAATCGAATGCTATCCAATAACTGGATCATCGATCTTTTACGAGTTCCGTGAAATCTCCGCTATTCGAGATTTCGACGAATACTTATATATATTCCCGTGTAACTCTGAATTTATGAAAATGAGATGACTCGCGAATAATTCTATTGCTAATTCTATGGTAATACAGGTGTATGGCGGTGATGGACAAAGTTGCCGTGTCATCGTGTCTTTATTTGAGGTACGGGGTTCTGTAATACGTAAAATATGGAAGCAAATAAAAATTTCAAGTCTTAACAATTGGTCTAATCGTGTTAGAAATTAATTTGCGAGTTTACTTTACCCCGGAACACGTAATCGTTAGGCACGTGATATTATACGTTCATGTACGAAGCATAATCGTTATTCAGTGTAAGTAAGGAGGTTCTACTTTGGCTTCTATGCGTATGTTACAAGAGTTTTTCTGATTATCTCGCCTTTTTATAAGTTCTCCTCCTTTTATAAATATATTATAACTCTATTATATATGTGCCATTGTGTTCTTATCTAGGATACGGGGTCGGTAATATGCAAAATATGGAAGGAAATAAAAATGTCATTTCTGGGCTTAACAATTACAAATTGAAATGCAAGTTTAGTTTATCCCAGAACTCGTAATTGTTTGGCACGCGATAAGGATAATCGCGAAGCATAATCGTCGTTCAACGTAGAAAGGTTTCTACGTCTATTTTCCTCGTGGAAACGTGAAATATTTGCCTTTGGGATCGGACTGACGCGACGTGCAATATAAATGTCTGTCTTACTCGGTACTGACGAATGTCACTGAAACGAATCGATAGCATTTATTCGACTTGCAGCTAAATGCGAGTGACTTTTCCAAAGCAACTAATTTCGTCATGGAGGGCCGCTTCTCTTCGGAGGTAAAGGAGTCTCGAATTCTTTACCCAAACGATCCGTTAAAATGAATCTAATCTGCTTGAATACCGTGGCTTGAAACACGCCGACTGTCCCACTGTTACACGGCTAAGTGACAACGCGAAGAATTATTAATTAAATATCTTCGATTCTCTGTCAAATCAATGGAGGTGTTAGATGCATTTGCGTTAACGGCTGTTGACAGCGGCTAAATGTCGAATTATTATTAATAAAATTACCGAGATCGAGTAGCGGAGAAAACAAACATTAAATACACGTAATTTTAAAATGTATCGTATTTTTCAGTAAGGCGCTTTTTCCAAATCAATGAGTATTAGAGGCATTGGTGTTAAAGCGGCTTAGTGGCGAATAATTATTAATAAAATAACCGAGATCGAGTTACGGAGAAAGCAAGCATCAAATAAACGTAATTTCGAAATGTATGATATTTTCTTAGCAAGGCGGTTTTTAGCAGTGAAATGAACGGTTGATTGGATTAGGCGCAAATACTGAACGGAATTTATGTTTGTTTTTAATATCTGCCTTGATATATTTCAGGAGTTACAGATATCCTCCTTATTTGTCGATAACAGTTTTCCATCCGGCGATTCGATTCACCCTGGGTAATAACCGATGCAAGTAAATCGCATGTAACGAATAATTATTCGACCGAAATTACAATAAAGACAATACTCTTCGTTATCTTGTTGTAAATTTATCAAAGAATTGCGCGATATATTCGAATAAATCAATTCGTAGATTTTGTTTATCGAGATGTTTACATTTAAACGTTTCGTTGGACACGTAATATATTCTTTTTCTCTTTCAATTAATTATGCGATATGCAATTATGTTCCATTTCGATTAGTACGATTGGGAGGTTGAATTTACAGATTCATATCTTCGACTTATGCAATTACTGTTGGAGAGAAATTATCGAACGGTAACGCTTTCTAACTTTTGAAAATTAACAATCGTTAAATTCAACTTTTTCAACTCTCTAAAACGAAATTTCTTTTGGTAAGGAATTATTATTCGGTGATAATAAAATGATTAGTTCTAGCGTGTGCGATTGGAAGAAGGTTGAATTAACTATTTCAGGACTTGTCTTAAAAATAACATTGTTTTGTTGTCCTATTTCGGATTCATACAATAACTTCGCGCATTTGTTCTACTTTATCAATGTTTCGCTTACCAACAATAATTCATAATAGCGTATAACAACGAATAGTGAATAATAATAGTAAATAATAGATAACAAATATACGTAATTATGACTGTGGAATACTATATAACCAATAATACGTAATAATGACTGTGGAATAATATACAACTAATCATGCCTGAGCAGTTTAACACTAAACGTAACAAGCGTTTCTAAAATTTCCGTTAAACTCATATATTCGTTGTTATTTCTTTCGCTCTTTTAATTTTTCTAAATTCTTATATCATCTGATTATTCAATTTCTCTTTTCGCTTTTCGTTTTTCTCCTAGCTTTTTCTTTATAGCGAAAAATTCTTTACCCTCTGTAAATTATAATCGTGGTAAGAATAGGTAGTTGCAAAAGACTGGTACGTTTAACGTTGATTCAGCGATTTCCAATCCGTGTTTAACTGCACATAGGTGAGAGGATCACATACGTGACAAAATTTGTGAAACAGAATTTAGCGCGTTGTGGCAGCAGGGATGAGAAATAAGCGTCGCGTTATTAAAGAAACTGCGAGAAAACTTCCATTTCGCGCAAAAAAACATATAAAAAGAACTCTAAACTGGGGTATCTCGTTAACCGTATGTATATTACGGAACATACACCTAATTTTCTCATTGTATGTCATTTCTGTCGAATCGAACGCATACGTACACACATGCCAACAAGCCCACAAATTACTAAACCGCTGTCAAAGTTCGGAATCTTAGATATTTATCCGGAGGATCTCTCAAGTCCTGTACAGTTCTGTTCCATAAATACTCATCGCACGCTTACACACATCAGTTCACCATAGACAAATTCGCGCACATCGCGGAACAATATGTCAAATGACAACCGTTCATATAAAGCACTGTCGTCCATGTCGATTTTGCAGTTTTATACGCGGTGTACTCGTGTATGTATCATCGTGTAAACATTACCTGCGCGTTTCCTAGGAAAAAAATGAAACCGAGAAAAAAAATAAAACCAGAATGTGAAAAAGGGACGTAAACGCTTTGGTAAAAATTTTGGAGAAACTCTCCGGAACGGGAAGCAAATGTTGTTTTATCGTCAATTGAATCTCATTTCTGCTTTACTTAATTTCTTCGCACGCTCTATTGGACCTTGTTTAATTAATTCGTTTAGGGGAGTTGGTGTTACCGCACTTTTGATGCTTCCTATTTCCGTGTTAACCTTCCAACGTTACAGCTACTGATCTATAACATGTTTTTAAATAGTAATTAAAGCGACATCACGAATAAGTATTCATGAATAATTTTTAAAATATGTTTTATACACGAAAATGTTCTACATGAGACACGTGGTTTGGGAGAAGAAGGTGATTGTCGTTCTTTATTGATCGCTCAAAATTGATCACAGATAAAAATTGTAAGAAATGAAAATGAATCGCGAAAAAATATTTGTAGCTTTTACAAATGTAGCCTTCGTATAATTATTTCTACTGAAGTTCTTCAAGTACCATTATCCGTTTGCTTTGAAGTTCAAGGTAAACAGGATGGAACACGGTTATAGCTTGACAAATTCGTCTATCGATTGGAACGCAGTGCTAGATAATCGTTCAAGGTGTTACGTCCAATTGGACATGCCGTGATAACTCTTCAACCGTTTTATCGAAAAATTGCTTTATTAAAATTCACTCGATATAGGGAAATAGGTTACTCGATATAAATAGCATTCTTTATTTGAAATTTGATCTTTAGAAATAAAAACATACGTTGTTCTTATTCACAGATGAATTGTGAGATAAGTTTTCATGTCGGTCATTCAAACAAATTTAACAACACTTAAATTTTACCTTACGCGTAATTAGGTATTATCCCAAGAGAAGGGTGATCTCGACACTTGGGATGCTGCTGATTGGAAAATTATGACTTCTCAAAGTAACTTTAGGGGTCGTTCTTCCTCACAATGATATCTGTTCTTTGGTACAAGGTATCTTGGCTGACTCCATCGGCAAGGCTTTCTGGCAGGCACTTCTTTTTTTTTCCTTTGTTAATATACGTTTAATGCGCCAATATAAATAAAAAAAAAAAAAAAATACATGCAGAAAAAAAACCGAAACGTATAGAAGGTTTACAAATAAATACTTTGAATATGAAATCGATGACTCCAACGTGAAACACTCGCGACCTTAGAATTAAATTTAATCTACCACTTTTTTTGCTTTAAGGTAAATCTAACAACTATCTTAAATTGTAGAATATAAGTATTCATTCTATTGTATCTTTTTATAGTATCTTTCTATAGTATAGAGGGGTCGAAAACTATACGGTTTCTATAGGTTCTATTAGAACGACTAGGCGTGGTATACACCAGAATCGAAGGTTTTACCGAGGACTTCCTCATTAACTATATAATGGTCGGTGGTTTTGAAGACAGATTCAGAACCGTTGAACTACACGAAATAAATTTTCTCGCATATGCTCTGCATGAATTTTGCATATACCTTGCATATTTCGATATATTATATGCGCATAAAGATTCGCTGTCTAGTAAATACGTGGATTATTTGCATTTTCACGAACAGACATATAAAGACGAACAGACTAAAATTGATATCAATCGTTCTTTTGGTTCGTACGAAGTTTTACAAATATTAGAGAATTTTTCTTCACGATTTTATACATCTGAATGGGTGCAAATCTATTAAAGAAATTCCCTGATACTCTCGTTTTTTAAATATTTTATCATCGAACCATAATTGAATTTATTGGAAAGATAACAAGTCTCAAAAAAACCAAGTTCTTAGGAAAGAAAGTTAAAGGTCCAATAATTTTTAAGCTTACTGTATACTGTTAAAGACTTCTGGGATTCATAGTACTCGTCCATGCATAAAATATTCGACTCTACATCCTTAGATGACGACGAGGATCCGTGGAAAAGAGTTTTTCTTTCAAATATTCTCGACCGACTTTTTCAAAGTCAAAACTTCCTTCAATCGTATCGTCTTCCACTCGTCACGGGAATCCATAATGACCTCCGAGGACAAAATATTTCTGCAATTGTGTTGGAATGCGCTACCTGTTGCTAAAATTTCTATTTCTTCCTTTCAATCTTTACTGCTCCCCCGAGAGCTGCGCCATCTTCGAGATAATGGCAGTAAATAGGGGTTCGGTGAAAAGCTTTGTTGCAAATCTACCTACGATCTTCGTAAAAGGTTACAGCCTCGAATAGCGTTACATTCGGATCGGCAGTGGAATTTTCAACGGAGATGTGTCAAGGACAATTACCGTTTGTAGTGGAAGCTAATCTACGCGAGCACGTCAACGGGTTAAACTGTTTATCGAAATTCAAGTTCCTATAATTGCAGTTCACTGATGCTCTTCGTTACCTATGATATCCCGTTCAAATAATACAAGTTCACGTTCAGGTAAATGGACTTAATCGACGGAAGTTCAGTTAATCGAGCGCTGACTCGAATTTCGTTTCATTGAATCGAGTTCTACGGTACAGAGAATTTTCCCTAGATACTTTGTCGATAAATGCTTTATCTTTACGATAATTCTGCATAAGGGTACTAAGAATTATTTTATCATCTATCGACAATGGACAATAAATTTCTATACTTTAATCCGTGTTTTTTTTATACCTTTCTCACTTTTATACTTCAATTCGCACACATTTTGTGGACAACAATTGTGCATGAGTTGGTTAAAAATTATTTTATTGTCTATCGACAGTGGACAATAAAATTTGTATACTTTAATCCATGTTCTTTTTGTACCTCTCTTACTTTTATACTTTAATTCGAGATCGATTGAAATTCAGGGCCAAAGGCTTTGATCCTTTACTTTATTAACCCTATAGGGACAAATGTGGTAATATAAAATTTTTTTTATTTTTTTAAATCTTTGTTTGCAAAGTTATCCTGTAAAAATAACTCTGAAAATAATGCAAATATTAGAGAGAGTCAAAGATTAGACCCTGTATGTTACATAAATTCATAACATTTGCCATAACACACTTGCTGTACATAAATTTAATATTTACGACAATAACAATAACAATAACAATAACAGTAGCAGTAGCAGTAGCAGTAGCAGTAGCAGTAGCAGTAGCAGTAGCAGTAGCAGTAGCAGTAGCAGTAGCAGTAGCAGTAGCAGAGTGGCAGTGGCAGTGGCAGTGGCAGTAGCAGTAGCAATAGCAATAGCAATAGCAATAACAATAGCAATAGCAATAACAATAGCAATAACAATAACAGTAAAAGTAACCGTAACCTTAACAGTGACAGTGATAGTGACAGTAACAATAACCGTAACCGTAACCGTAACCGTAACCGTGACAGTGACAGTGACAGTGACAGTGACAGTAACAATAACAATGACAATAACAATAACAATAACAATAATATTATACGAGTTTTACATGATACTAATTTAATTGCTGATGTCGCAGGATTAATAGTTAACTAGATATTGTAAGCGAATTTAAATATTAAATGAAACATGGATCTATGTAAAACTATGACATTTTTTTTTTTTTTTTTTTTTTTTTAAAAGTGATTTTATAATTATATTTCTATGTTTCAGCGCACTCTTATGACTCATGGCATCGCAATCACATATCTTTTCAAGTGCACATCTCCCTCGTCTTTATTCGCGTATTACTTCGACTGTGTCCAACCATTTTAAAAACATATATTCAAGCATATTCAGGCCAAACCATGGTTTTAATTTCGAACACTTGCTCGGGTAAAATATCTTTTTCACGACTGTAGTGCTTCGTGCCAAGCTTGGACCAAGTATCCATCTCCAGCCCCCGGAGGCGAGGCGAGTCCCCGCCCTTCGCCCTACCGCCCACGGGGGGGTCTCGGACGGTCGGTCGAGGGCCCGACCGTTAGGGGATCGAGACCAAGGGGTGTCGGCGTCGCGAGAGTGGTCACGCGGCGCCACCCGAACACAAGAGGACAAGGGCTAGGAGAAGCCCGAAGAAGAAAACCCAGTAAGGGTAAGACGCTTGGGAGTACTCGGTAGACTTGGGCTCCCGGTACGGTGCTGCCCGCCCCCGAGACTCCCTAAGTGCGAAGAAGAGGGACCACCGCAGGGGGTTTAGTGGGTAAGAATCCCACAGACCCCCGACCTCCCCCTCAGGGGGCCGGGACATCTTTGGAAGATTCCCCCTGCGACACCAAAAAAAAAAAAAAAAAAAAAGTATCCATCTCCAAGATCTTCCGAGGAAGGGAGACCCCGGCGGATCGGCGCGGGAAGCGAGGAAGACGTCGACAGCGACGTCATGGAGGCACTGCTGGCCCTGGGTAGGGCCAGAGCCAGCACTGCCCCCAGGAAGAGGTGCAGAGTCTACAAAACCAGCGAGGACGACAGCGGCACCGAGAGTGACAGGCCGACACGGAAGACCACCAGGGCGGCCGAGAACGCGAGGAGGCGAGAGACGGAGGATTACGCGGTAAGTATGCGTAATCTTTCGTCGGCGGAAATTGTCCGCAGCGTATTGGACGCGATAGCGGAGGTCGAGCGCGTCGCGGGCACTTCCTCGAAGCTAAAAGGCAGCTTCGTGCGTGTCCTGCGGGCGGCTGCCCGCAAGATCGCGGCGGGCAGTACAGAGCTGCACAAGCGCACTCTGAGCCCGGTGTCCGCGCCTCGCTCGGCCTCTGCTGACGCCGGCGTCACCGCGGAACTAGAGTCCGCCCGGGCGGAAATTCTCCGGCGGGAGAATGAATACGAGAAATTGCGGCGGGAAATGGACATTGTCCGCGGACAGCTCGCCGAGGCGAACGCCCGAGCTGCGGCAGCCGTCGGACACCCCGGCGTCGCGGTCCGACGGCAAGACGCCCCGACCGCGGGGCCCACGTCGGCGGCGACGGAGCGAGCGCTGCTGCTCGCCGATATTGGCGTGCTAATCGACCAGAGATTAGCCGCCAAGGAGGAAGAGAAGAGGACGCCCTCACCGGTGCTGGGGGCGCAACGAGGGAAGGCACCAATGAAGACAAAGAAGACGAGGACATTGATGCCGGCCGGACCGGCCAGAAGAATAGAGGAGGCCCGCACCGAAGTGACAGGTGTGGGCCGCGCCATTGCCCCGGCCGCTGCGACCTACGCGGCGGCGACAGTCCGGGCTAGAGTGGCGCTGCGGCCTCCCCCACCACTGGTCGCGCTCGGCGACGCGTCACAGCCCCCACGCCCGGCCGCCGGCGAGTGGGCCAAGGTGGTGGGGCGCAAGGAGAGGCAAGGCCGCGCGCCGACCGGACCTGCCTCAACGTCGCGTCACCTGCCAGCGCGAGGCAGTGACGCTCATTCTGGGGATCCGGGAAATAAGAAGAAGACGCCGCGCATCCTGCCGGCTCGGCCCGTCCCCGCGGCCAAGGAAGGGAAGAAGAGCGAGGGGCCGAGGCTGGCACGGGTGCCACCGAGGGCTGCCGTGGTCATCACCCTGAGGGACCCGACGGCGCAGAAGTACGCCGAAGTGATGGCCGCGGCGAAGAAGAGGGTGAACCTCGCCGATCACGGTATCGAGTCCGTGAACATAAAAAAGGCGATGACGGGCGGCATCCTCCTCGAAGTTTCCGGGGAGGATAAAGAAAAGAAAGCCGCGAGTTTGGCTGCGGCCCTCAGGCCCGCCTTGGCAGACAAGGCCGTGAGGGTGCACCAGCCCACTAAAATGGCCGAGCTACGGCTACACGGCGTGGACGAGTCGACCACGGAGGAAGAAATCGCCGTGGCCGTAGCCAACGAGGGAGGATGCCACGCATCCGAAGTAGCAGCCGGCCCAGTAAGGCAGTTTGGTCGCGGAGCGGGCACAGTTTGGGTTAAGTGCCCGCTGGCCGCGGCTAGAAAATTAGCCGCAGTAAGGAGGATTAAGGTGGGCTGGGCGTCCGCCAGAGTGGAGACACTGGAGACCCGGAGGCTCCAGTGCTACAAATGTCTGGAGTACGGACACGTTAGGGCAACGTGCCCGTCCGAGGCGGACCGCAGTGCCGTCTGCTTCCGGTGCGGAGAGACCGGCCATAAGAAGACAGAATGCACGGTGAAGACCCTGGTCTGTGCGATCTGCCGCGACTTGGGCCGACCGTTCGCGCACAGGCTGGGGGGCAAGTCCTGCACCCCTCCAACGACGAAGAGGAGGACAGCTGCAGCACCGGCTGCGAAGACAGCGGCAGCAGCAACAGTGAAGAGGACAACAGCGACAGCGATGGAGGTTACCTTGGAGGAAGGAGCTCGTGGGACTCATTAATGTTCCACACCCTCCTCCAAATAAACGCGAATCACTCGCGAGCGTCCCAAGACCTGATGGCACAGACGCTCGCGGAACGTGATGTCGCGTTGGCGGTGGTGGCGGAGCCCTACCGGGTGCCGCCAAATCCGTATTGGTTCGGCGACCTCACGGGCTCGGTCGTAGTGGTGTGGAAGGGCACGGAGAAGAACCCCTCCGCTGAACTGCTACACCGCGGAAGAGGCCACGTGGGGATCCGGTGGGGCGACACTACCGTCATCGGCTGCTACGTCTCGCCCAACTGCACTCTCGCAGAATACGAGGATTACCTGGACGGTGTGCGAAGAGCCGCTGTCCAACACGCGTCCGGGCCCTTGATCGTCCTCGGGGATTTTAACGCCCACGCGACCGCGTGGGGCTCCCGGAGGACGAACGCGAGGGGCGAGACGTTGCTGGATTGGATCGCCGGGCTGGACTTAAGGATAGTCAACCGGGGCGAAGCCAGCACGTGCGTTCGGCCGGCGGGCGAATCGATTGTGGACGTCACGTTCGCATCGCCGGCGGCGCTGAAGAGGCTTTCCGCATGGGGGGTGGACCCAACCGCTGAGATGCTAAGCGACCACCTCCCGATATTCATGCGGTATAGAAGAGCCCCGGGTCCGGCCGTGCACACGGAAGAGGACACGTCAAGAGGACCAAGAGGATCGACCGGAAGAGACGCGGGAAGAGCGTCGAAGACATCCGGAAGATCTGGAAGAGGATCAAGAGGATCAAGAGGACGCTGCGACCAGGACGTCGACGCCGACTCTGTCCGACGGTGGCAACTGCGACGCATAGACGAGGATGCGTTGCAGGCTGCGTTCCACGTAGCGGACTGGCCCTCGACGAGCCCGGATGGCGACGTCGAGACACGCGTGGAGGTGCTCCAGAGAGCCCTGACCAGAGCGTGCGACGTCGCCATGCCAAGGGCAGGGACGACGAAGAGGACATCGACGTACTGGTGGAACGAGAGGCTGACGGTGCTCAGGGAGAGAGCGAACCGAGCCCGCCGCCAGTACGACAGGGCCAGAAGAAGAAGGGGAGCCACCTTCGAGGAGGAAGACGCCCTGCGCAGAGAGTACCGGAGGAAGGACAAGAGCCTGCGCAGGGCCATCAAGAGGGCAAGAACCTCGAAATGGAAGGAGCTCCTTGAGACGTTGGATCGTGACCCGTGGGGTCGTCCGTACCGCGTCGTGCTGGGTAAGATGAAGGGATGGGCTCCTCCGCTCACTGAGAGCATGGAGCCCGCCTTCGCCGAGCAGGTCTTCGCCGCGCTCTTTCCCGGTTCGCCCGGGGAAGGGAGTCAGTCGTCGGAGGCCTCGGGGGCGGCGACGCGGTGCGACGTCGGATGGACCGACGATCTGCGGGTCACCACCGAGGAGGTGGACAGAGCGATGGCAAGAATGGGCGCGAGATCCAAGGCGCCGGGACCCGATGGAATCCCTGGCCGCGTCTGGATCCTCGCGACGAAGGTCCTCGAGGGTCACATCACGGCCCTCTTCACCGAATGTTTCAAGAGAGGAAGATTTCCAGCGCGCTGGAAGAGGGCCAAGGTGGTATTACTGCCGAAGCCGGGCAAGTCCCAGCTATCTCCGTCGGCCTACAGGCCGATCTGTTTGCTGGACGAGGGCGGAAAGCTGTTGGAGAGGGTGCTGGCTGGTAGACTACTGGCTACCCACCTCACAACGGTCGGTCCGGATCTGGACGCGCGACAATTCGGCTTTCGGCAGGGTCTCTCGACCATCGAAGCGCTTCGGCGCGTCAGAGACCTGTCGGAACGCGCTGTCCGGCGGGGCGAGGTGACGCTAGCGGTGAGCTTGGACATCGCAAATGCGTTCAACTCTTTGCCCTGGACCGCGATCAGGTCTGCACTGGTTCGGCACCGTGTGCCGGACTACCTGGCCGCGGTGGTTCGCGACTACCTGTCCGGCAGATATCTAGAATATCCCGGGAGGGACGGCACTGTACGCCGAGAGATGTACTGCGGGGTTCCACAGGGGTCGGTACTGGGTCTGCTCCTGTGGAACATAGCGTTCGACGAAGTGCTACACGGTACACTCCCCGCCGGGGTGGACGTCACCTGCTACGCGGACGACACCCTGGTCACGGCGAGCGAGACCGATTTTGGAAGAGCGGCTCGGCTCGCGGAGTTGGGGGTGGCCGTAGTAGTTAGAGCCATCGAACGCCTGGGACTCCGCGTCTCACCGGCGAAGACCCAGGCCATCTGGTTCCACGGTGGACGGAAGAAGCGGGTAATACCACCCGCAAGAGGATATATACAAGTGGAAGACAAGGTCGTCCAGATCTCGCACAAGATGAAGTATCTGGGCCTCGTCCTGGACGGCCGATGGACCTTCGAGGACCACTTCGAGGAGCTCGCCCCCCGCCTAGAGAGAACGGGCGCGATGCTGTGCAGGCTGTTGCCTAATATAGGCGGAGGAGACGAGAGGGTGCGCCGGCTCTACGCCGGCGTGATCCGCTCCATGGCTCTCTACGGAGCGCCGGTGTGGGCCGAAGACCTGATGGCCAGCAAGAAGAGCTGCGCAAGGATGGCCAGCATCTGGAGAAGAGTGGCCATCAGGGTTTCAAGAGGATACCGCACCCTCTCGCACGAGGCAGCCTTAGCCCTGGCGGGCCTGCCGCCGATGGATCTCCAGGCGGCAGCGGTCTACCGGATCTACGAGCTGCGGCGCTGCTATCAAGGGCGCATCGGTTCGGGGCCGGAACAAATCCAGTGGCTGCAAGAATTCCACGAGAAGAGGAAGGCAATCCGACTGTCCATCCAGAAGAGGTGGCGCCGAAGAC